>NC_073384.1:70375921-70535921 GCF_028641065.1 Leucoraja erinaceus | reverse complement strand
CCCCTCGACCCGAGCAGTAGCAGTCAAATACGGGACAAGGGCAGTCCTGTACGGGACAAACCAATTTAGCCCAATATACGGGATGTCCCGACTAATACGGGACAGTCGGCAACCCAACCAGAGACCATATCCCTCGAGACCTTTCCCACATGTACCTATCCAAGTATTTTTTTAAATTGTTATTGTATCTGCCTCAACCTCTGGCAGCTCATTCCATATGGATACAAGGGATACAACTGTGGATGCTGGAATCTTGCTGGATTTCAGAACACAAAATGCTGGAGTAACTCAGCGGGTCAGGCAGCATCTCTGGAGGACATGGATAGGTGATGTTTCGGGTCGAGACCCTTCCTCGGATTTGTTCTAGTGGGGAAAGACAACTGGAAGAGTTGGGGAAAGGTGGAGCCTGGCCAGTGGTAGTTGGCTAGGGTGAGGGGGGTTGCTGGGCAATGGGTGGACAAAGGCCACCTGGATGGTCTGAAGGAGGGTCTCGACCCGAAACGTCACCCATTCCTCCTCTCCACAGATGCTGCCTGTCCCGCTGAGTTACTCCAGATGCCCCATCTGCACTTTTTGTATCTATCTTCGGCTTGAGATGAAGAGCAGACTAATAACGGGCCTGTCCCACTTGGGCAAATTTTTGGGCGACTATAGGCGGCTGCCGGAAGATTTTCAACATGTTGAAAAATATTCGGCGACTGTTTTTGCTGTCGTAGGTGGACGTAGGTGTTGTCGTAGGTTGTCGCCAGGTTTACGTAGGTGAATTCCATTAAAACTAGTCCCTGGCAGTCCTGAAGAGTCGCCGAAGTGGGACAGGACAGAGACAAAAAGGGGACAAGGAGACAGAAGGCTTTGAAAAACAGAGAAGAGCTTTGAAAGAACAGTGAAATGTAATGCCTGGGGATTTGGCATCTTGTCAGGCTGAGGATGTTGAGGAATTTTCCAGGACTTGAGGGCCTAAGATGTAGGGAGAGGTTGGGCAGGCTAGGACGTTATTCCTTGGAGGGCAGAATATCATGAGGGGAATAGATAGGGTGAATGAACAGAGTCTTTTGTCCAGAGTAGGGGAATCAAGAACCAAAGGACATTGGTTTAAGGTGAGAGGGGAAAGATTGTACAGGATCCTGAGGGGCAACTTTTCTACACAGAGGGTGGTGGGTGGGAGGGGGGGGGGGGGGGTGTATGGAATGAGCTTCCAGAGGAGGTAGTTGAAGCGGGTACTATAACAACAAATCAAAGACATTTGGACAAATACATGGATAGGACATGGTTATGGTTTAGAGGGATATGGGCCAAATGCAGAGAGGTGGGACTAGTGCAGATGGGACATCTTGGTCAGCATGGGCAAGTTGGGCTGAAGGGCCTGTTTCCATGCTGTATGGTTCTATAATTCTATGACAGCGGAAGATATGTAGCGTGTTCCGTATATACACCATTCTCTGGGCGAGAATGTTTCCTGTTAGGTTCCTAATAAATCTTTCCCCTCTCACCGGGTCACCCTCTTATTTTTAACCTACATATAAAAAGTCTTGGAATTTTCCTTAATCCAACACCTTATGTCCTCTCATCTTTGGTCTTTGCCCCAACATCTGCCTATCAATAACCCCCCCTCCCCTGTAACAACCCATCACTTACCAGACTTTGGCCTGCCCTTCCTCTCGTCCAGCCCCTCCTCTCGTCCAGCCCCTCCTCTCGTCCAGCCCCTCCTCTCGTCTACCATAATCAGTCTGAAGAAGGGTCCCGACCCGAAACGTCACCTATCCATGTTCTCCACAGATGCTGCCTGACCCGCTGAGTTACTCCAGCACTGTGTGAAACGTCACCTATCCATGTTCTCCACAGATGCTGCCTGACCCACTGAGTTACTCCAGCACTCTGTGAAACGTCACCTATCCATGTTCTCCACAGATGCTGCCTGACCCGCTGAGTTACTCCAACACTGTGTGAAACATCACCTATCCATGTTCTCCACAGATGCTGCCTGACCCACTGAGTTACTCCAGCACTCTGTGAAACGTCACCTATCCATGTTCTCCACAGATGCTGCCTGACCCACTGAGTTACTCCAGCACTTGGTGCCTTTTGAGTTACTCCAGCACTTGGTGCCTTTTTCTGTAATGTGACACTGTTGTGTCCATAACCTCCGGAATCCCCAGACCATCAGCAGGGATTGCCAGATTCCCACTGCCCCAGACGGCTGGGCACCGCGGGGGTGGGGGTGGAATGTATCCTTGGCATGGATTGTAACATAATTCTTCAATACCCAGTATATTTGATATTTTTACTTTGTACCACGGTAGTGGGTTTGTTGCTATTGTTTTGTCCTTTAGTTTAGAGATACAGCGCGGAAACAGGCCCTTCGGCCCACCGGGTCCGTGCCGACCAGCGATCCCCGCACACTAGCACTATCCTACACACACACTAGGAACAATTTTTGGAGTGTGGGAGGAAACTGAAGATCTCGGAGAAAACCCACGCAGGTCACGGGGAGAACGTACAAACTCCGTACAGACAGCACCAGTAGTTGGGATCGGACCTGGGTCTCCGGCGCTGCATTCGCTGTGGCAGCAACTCTACCGCTGCGCCTCCGTGACCGCCCTTGTACATATTATCCTTGTAAATAATTGATTACATTTATTTTGGGTTTAAATAAAAACACTTTGATGCGTTCCCATCAAGCAGTCTGTGATGTAGGAAAGAACTGCAGATGCTGGCTTAATTCGAAGATAGACACAAAATGCTGGAGTAACTCAGCGGGACAGGCAGCCTCTGTGGAGAGAAGGAATGGGTGACGTTTCAGGTCGAGACCCTTCTTCAGACTTAAGCAGTCTGCGATCTTGTCTTTGACAAGCACGGACACAGGCCTTTCGGCCCAACAAGAGGGGGCTGACCCTCGGCCAATGCACCCATCCCCTCCAGCCTGGTCACCACACTGGGCCCAGGTAGCAGTCGTCATGGGAACAAGGCCTGTGCTCTAGGCCGCTCCCGGTGAATTTTCCTTCATTGACTAAAGCCGTCTGTCCTCTCGAACCAGCCAGACTGTATCGCAGGCGGGGAAATAATATATCAGAAAATGATTGAAAAAACAGATACCTTCTCAGCGCGGGGAGCAGACGGTGCAGTGATTCAAAACACATGTGGAAGAGAACGCCACACTTCCAGTAGCTGAGCAAGGAGCTGGACAAGAACCAATTCGTCAGCTACAGGAGACAGACAGTGCGCCGCTGGAGAGAGGGATGGAACCACACAGCTCACAAGCTTCTGTCCAGCATCCGTCATCATCAGTATGTCCGCCTGGCTCGGCAACAGTGAACGCGACCGCCAAAAGTGGCGAACACTGCCCAGTCCATCGCGGGTTCTCACCTCCCCGCCATCGAAGGGATTTACCAGAGCCGGCATCATCAGAGGCCCAGCGGTCACGGTGGCGCAGCGGTAGAGTTGCTGCCTTACAGCGGATGCAGTGCCGGAGACTCAGGTTCCATCCCGACTGTCTTACGGAGTTTGTACCTTCTCCCCGTGACCTGCCTGGGTTTTCTCCAAGATCTTCACTTTCCTCCCACACTACAAAGACGTACAGGTTTGTAGGTTCATTGGCTTAGTTAATGTAAAAATAGTGGGTGTGGGTTAGTGTGCGGGGATCACAGGTCAGTGTGGACCCGGTGGGCCAAAGGGCCTGTTTCCACACTGTATCAGCCTATGACTATGAAGGGCCTGTTTCCACACTGCATCACTCTATACTATGACCTGACATTAGCAATGGGAAAGTTACTGAAGGATCAACCAGCATTTGGATAGGCATGGGCGGGTTTGTGAACAGGCAACATGGTTTGGTGTGTGGGAACTCGTATTACATAAATGCAACTGTTTTTTGAAGAGGTGATTGACAGGATTGATCAGGGTGGGCATTGTGTTATGATATTGTCTACACGGATGGGACTGTATGGCCGGCTTCTCCAGATAGTTGGACAACATGGGATCCAAGGGGAGCCAACCAATTGAATACAAAATGATAGAAAATTGGCTCCTTAGAAAGAGTCAGGGAGTGGAGGATGGTTTTTCAGATTGGAGGCCTGTGGCCAGTGGTGTGGGTAGGGATCAGTGCTGGGTCCCCTGCTGTGTAGGAAGGAACTGAAGATGCTGGTTTAAACCGAAGATAGACACAAGAAGCTGGAGTAACTCAGCGGGTCAGGTAGTATTTCTGGAGCGAAGGAATGGGTGACGTTTCGGGTCGAGACCCTTCTTCAGACTGAGAGTCAGGGGAAAGGGGAACGAGAGATGTAGAACGAATGAATGAAAGATATGCAAAGATGTAACAATGATGAAGGAAACAGGCCATCGTTAGCTGTGGTGCTAGGTGAAAATGAGTTACAGACAATGAGACTCAACAAGACGGCCTTGAAGATGGTGTTCAAAAAGGAACTGGAGATGCTGGAAAATCGAAGATACACAAAAAAGCTGGAGAAACTCAGCGGGTGAAGCAGCATCTATGGAGCGAAGGAAATAGACAATGTTTCGGGCCGAAACCCTTCTTCAGACAATCTTTGAAGATGGTACGACTTGGGTGGGGGAGGGATGGAGAGAGGGGGAATCTCTCACTTTGAGTCTACCTGGGTCCCCTGCTATTTATCATCTATATTAACAATTAGGGTGAGAATGCAGTTGCCATGATTAAGTTTGCAGAAGACAGCAGGATTTTAAAACATAGACCAGTATATAGCACAGGAACAGGCCCCTAGTTCCACAGGGTCTAATCTGAACATGATGTCAATATAAACTAATGTCCTCTGCCTGCACGAGATCCATATCCCTCCATTCCCTGCATGTCCGCATGTCTGTCTAACAGCCTATCACATCTGCCTCCACCACCACCACCCCCGGCAGCACGTTCCAGGCACCCACCACCCTCTGTGGAAAAAGACATGCTTTGCACATCTCCATTAAACTTTGCCCATCTCACTCTAAAGCGAACCCCTCAAGTCTCTGACATTTCCATCCTGGGAATGTTCTGACAGTCAACCTTAGCTATGCCTTTCATAACTCTATATATTTACACTCAGGCATCCTCGCAACCTCCGACATCCCAGGGAAAACAATCCATGTGTGCCCAACCTCTCTTTCCAACGAATACTTTAATCCAGTCATCATTCCGGCAAATCTCTTTAGTCCCAAAGCTCTCCAAAGCTCCACATCCTTCCTGTAATGGGGCTACCGGAACGGCAAAGAATACTCCAAGTGTGGATTAACTAAAGTCCTATGACTTCCTTACCCTAAAGGGCCTGTCCCACTTTCACAACCTAATTCACAACCTTTTTTACTCATGGACATTTTTCATCAGGCTAGAAAAACGCCCCAACCTACTTGATGCACGAGTACCTACAACTAG
Source organism: Leucoraja erinaceus (assembly GCF_028641065.1). NCBI lineage: Eukaryota > Metazoa > Chordata > Chondrichthyes > Rajiformes > Rajidae > Leucoraja > Leucoraja erinaceus. The sequence continues at coordinate 70,530,538 of NC_073384.1, read as the reverse complement.
CATCATGGCCTGCTACGACCTCCTACGACCTCGTGACGTCAAGGGCAAACTCGGCAGAGGTTGTGTATTAGGTCGTGAAAGTGGGACTGGCCCTTTACACTTCATGCCCTGACCAATGGAGGCGAGCATACCATACACCTTCTTTCCCAATCTATCACCTTTCATCGCCATTTTCAGAGCCCGATGTACGTGGACCACAAGATCCCTCTGTACATCAATCAAGCTACTCTTGTCTTTCCAAATGTAGTTCAGTTGAGTTCAGTTTATTGTCACGTGTACCGAGGTACAGTGAAAAGCTTTTGTTGCGTGCTAACCAGTCAGCAGAAAGACAACGCATGATTACAATCGAGCCATTTACAGTGTACAGATACATGATAAGGGAATAACGTTTAGTGCAAGGTAAAGCCAGCAAAGTCCGATCAACTACAATCCAGTGAGTTTAACATCTGCACGTTACTGGAGAGTATTCTGAGGGATAGGATATACAGGCATTTGGATGGGCAAGGGCTGACTAGGGATAGTCAGCATGGTTTTGTATGTGGGAGGTCGTGTCTCAGAAATCTAAGTTTTTCGAAGGTGTGACCAATGTGATGAGGGCAGAGCTCTAGATGTTATATATGGACCTTAGCAAAGCACTCGACAAGGTTCTGCATGGTAGGCTGCTCTGGAAGGTTAGATCGCATGGGATCCAAGGAGAGATAGCTGAATGGATATAACATTGGCCTCATGGAAGGAAGCAGAGGGTGATGGTGGAAGGTTGCTTCTCGGACTGGAGGTCTGTGACTAGTGGTGGGCCTCAGGGTTCGGTGCTGGGCCCGTTACTGTTTGTCATCTACATCAATGATTTGGATGAGAACATACAGGGCAAGATTAGCAAGTTTGCTGATGATACAAAAGTTAGTGGTTTTGCAGATAGTGAAGATGGTTGTGAAAGATTGCAGCAGGATCTGGATCGATTGGCCAGGTGGGCGGAGGAATGGTTGATGGAATTTAATACAGAGTAATGTGAGATGTTGCATTTTGTGAAGTCTAACATGGGCAGGACCTACACAGTGAATGGTCGGCCTCTGGGGAGTGTTGTAGAGCTGAGGGATCTAGGAGTACAGGTGCATGGTTCCTTGAAGGTGGATTCACAGGTAGATCGGGTGGTCAAAAAGGCATTTGGCACTTTGGCCTTCATCAGTCAGAGTATTGTGTAGAGGTTGAGAGGTCATGTTGCAGTTGTATACGTTGGTGAGACCGCATTTAGAGTTATGTTTTCCCAATGGGCACCCTGTTATAGGATAGATGTCAAACTGGAGAAGATTTATGAAGATGTTGCCAGGACTCAAGGGCCTGAGCTACAGGGAGAGGTTGAGCAGGCTAGGACTCTATTCCTTGGAGCACAGGAAGATGAGGGGTGATCTGATTGAGGTGTATAAAATCATGAGAGGAATTGATCGGGTAGACACACAGAGTCTCTTGCCCAGAGTAGGGGAATCGTAAAACAGAGGACATGGTTTAAGGTGAGTGGGGAAAGATTTCATACAAACCTATTTTTTTACAGAAATGTGGTGGGTGTGTGGACAAGCTGCCAGAGGAGGTAGTCGAGGCTGACATTATCGCAATGTTTCAGAAAGATTTCGACAGGTACATGGGACACATGTATACACGGCTTGTTGGCCGGTGTGGGCAAGTTGGGCTAAAGGATCTGTTTCCACACTGTATCACTCTGTGAATCTAATCTGCTGCAATGCTGAAGAATTATGTATCTGCATTCTGTATCTTCCATCCTACCTCCACCTATTGTATTGGAGTTTGATTTGATTGCAGCCATGTACGTTATATCAAAACAAAGCTTTTCACTGTGCATGGTGCAATAATAATCCTAAAATATGCGTTATTTGCAGGCAGGCAAGAGTTGGTCTTGGCATCGTGTTGGTACAGACATTGTGGGCCGAAGAGCCTGTTCCTGAGCTGCTAGGTTCTAACTATCCTAACTATCTAACCATGGCATGTTGGCCTTTATAACAAGAGGATTTGAATATAGGAGCAAAGAGGTCTTTCTGCAGTTGTACAGAGCCCTAGTGAGACCACACCTGGAGTATTGTGTGCAGTTTTGGTCCCCTAATTTGAGGAAGGACATTCTTGCTATTGAGGGAGTGCAGCGTAGGTTTACAAGGTTAATTCCCAGGATGGCGGGACTGTCATATGCTGAGAGAATGGAGAAACTGGGCTTGTACACTCTGGAGTTTAGAAAGATGAGAGGGGATCTCATTGAAACATATAAGATTGTTAAGGGCTTGGACACACTAGAGTCAAGAAACATGTTCCGGATGTTGGGGGAGTCCAGAACCAGGGGTCACAGTTTAAGAATAAGGAGTAAGCCATTTAGAACGGAGACGAGGAAACACTTTTTCCTCACAGAGAGTGGTGAGTCTGTGGAATTCTCTGCCTCAGAGGGCAGTGGAGGCAGGTTCTCTGGATGCTTTCAAGAGAGAGCTAGATAGGGCTCTTAAAAATAGCGGAGTCAGGGGATATGGGGAGAAGGCGGGAACGGGGTACTGATTGGGAATGATCAGCCATGATCACATTGAATTGCGGTGCTGGCTCGAAGGGCTGAATGCCCTTCTACTCCTGCACCTATTGTCTATTGTCTATTGTTTATCCAAGGATTCCTTTCCTTTCCTTGCCTCCTTATGCATCCCCAATGGCGCATGCCTGCCCCGAACTTGATCAACTGTTCCCATGCGACTCCCACACGTCAGATGTGAACTTGCACAGCAACAGCCGCTGCCAATTTACTCTCCATGACTACTTCAAATAGATGCTGGAAAAATCAAATGTAGACAAAAATGCTGGAGAAATGCACGGCGAGGTAACATCTATGGAGCGAAGGAATAGGCCATGTTTCGGATCCAGACTCTTCTTCAGACTGATGTTGGGGGGGGAGATAGGAAGAGGCGGAGACAGTGGGCTGTGGGAGAGCTGGGAATGGCAGGGGAAGGAGGGAGAAAGCAGGGACTACCTGAAATTGGAGAAGTCAATGTTCATACCGCTGGGGTGTAAACTACCCAAGCGAAATATGAGGTGCTGCTCCTCTAATTTACGGTGGGCCTCACTCTGACCATGGAGGAGGCCCAGGACAGAAAGGTCGGATTCGGAATGGGAGGGGGAGTTGAAGTGCTGAGCCACCGGGAGATCAGGTTGGTTATTGGGAACTGTGCAGAGGTGTTGGGCGAAGCGATCGCCAAGCCTGCGCTTGGTCTCACCGATGTAGAGCAGTTGACATCTAGAGCAGTGGATGCAATAGATGAGGTTGGAGGAGATGCAGGTGAACCTCTGCCGCACCTGGAACGACTGCTTGGATCCTTGAATGGAGTCGAAGGGGGAGGTAAAGCGACAAGTGGAGCATCTCTTGCGGTTGCAAGTGAAAGTGCCCGGGGAGGGGGAAGACACATTTAATAGTAAGATTAAACGAGAACTTACCAGTTTGAAGTTTGATCTGTATTTTATGAGGAGGAACGTTGAGGGAATACATGAAAGAAACCCGCTACGGCGCATGCGTGTCATCCTTCAAAGCAGTGGTGTGAGGTCACAGGTACCCTATATTGACCTAAAATAGCAAGATTATCAAAGAGATACCAGCTTAAGATTTGACCCTATGAGGGTGGGAGCGGAGGGCATGTATTCCCTCAACGTTCCTCCTCATAAAATACAGATCAAACTTCAAACTGGTAAGTTCTCGTTTAATCTTACTATTTTACTTCGGAGTCACGTGAGGGACTCCATGAAAGATTTCAAAGCTCTGTGACCTCATGCCGTGGAAAACGAGTCCATGCTTCACAACTGCCTTGGTAGTTAGAGAGAAATTGTTAATTATATTCAAAGCATTCATACCAATTATTTAATGGAAATGATAAATAATATCGAATTAATTCAAATCATAACCCTGTATTCTTCAGGGATAAATTATCATACAGAACTTAAAATTGTTCCCCGAAAAACCGTTCCCATGCTGCTAACTGGTTTGTTAACATTTCTGAAACGTATTCTCCAACAACCATCCTGCAATCCTGAGGATTTGGTCCATGGATACATCAAGGCGTTTTGCTGCAGATGTAGCTGCAGCCCTGGTGGGGTGAGAATTAAATATGTTATTGTCCACTCCCGCCTATCATATCCCATATTTCAGCCACCGCGAAATGGTCTGAGTTACACTCTATGGTACAGTATCTTATAGCTGATTAAACGCCAATTCCTTGCCTCTGATAGCCTTATTTTTCTTACTGTATAACAAAACCGTACTTTACTATACATAGGCATTGTCCTCCGGGTAGGCCATCAATTCTATGACCTGCCCTGCTAATCCTGGCCTATTTTGTTTAATAATACGGTCCTGGATCACAAACCTCAATCTTCGTGCCGCAATAGTGAAGCCATCCAGTCTTACTTATAGCAATAACTGGAGCTTATGCACTGTGACTAGCGCTATCAGCATTACTATTTCTAGTTAGTTATCCAGATTTAATGCTGTAGCCGGCGACCAATTCCTTAGCAAGATCAAAGCCACACTTACATTCCAAATATAGTTATCTTACTGTTTCTTGCCATTAATAACTTAACAATGCACTTTCGGCAGGCTGGTAAGGCTGCCATATTGCAGGCTGGTAAGCAACTGTAGCACCCCCGGAACATCCTTATTTCTGTGGTCCAGAAAGTTTTCATGGCAGTAATTAGTCCATTTTAATATGACCTAAATACTGTTAAAGAGTCGACCTTCTTCGTGCTGCTGTGATCATGTCCACAGTTCTATCGATAGCCCCATGTCCCATAGCGGTGTTATAGAGTCTACAACCTACTAAATCAATATTTTCTATGACATGGATAGCTATCCTCAGTTACTGGATGCACCAGCAACTTAGGACTACGTCTACCGTTATACATAGTTCCAGCACCATGTCCTGTACCCCGGGAAAACCATAGTTGGGTAAGCCAATCAGGTACTAAGACATCCCCAATGCCGATTCCTGTTGAATGTCCCTTCGTACCCCAAATTTATAAGTAGACAAGGAGGTAATACATAAATGAAAACCCCTCCCCTAGTGCAGTGAAACAGCATCTGTAGCTTCTGCCTCAGGATCTGGTATCAATGATACATACCTCGGTAACTGGTGATTTAACCCCGGATGCAATTCTAATATCCGGCCTTACCTACTTTACTGATTTTAGCAAATACCATCTATCCAACATCCATTTAGTACTTCCAATAATTGTTCGTGGCCTGGTGTCTGCCACTGATTTAGTATCCCTGGTAGATACGTAGCCCATAACCAAATATTTCTTTGGACACACCATTCCCAAGTTTAATTTGCCAATTCATCACAAGCTGGTGATATCTTTCCACCCATTTGACTTAAATATGCCATCACCGAGGTATTATCTATCTACCATCTACCATGCTGCAGTTTCATTCCTGAGCAATAAGATATTTGCCCATGAAATGCACTTAACATTTCTAACCCTTAGTGTTATGTAGGTTAGCTTCTTATATATTCCATCTCCCCCATAGTTCGAGACGGTATCAGTTGTACCATAACCAATTGCACTGGCATCTGTTTGTAATAGCACAGACGGGTTGTGAATAACTATTGGGTTTGGAGCAATACTTAACATTGTGTTCCCAACATTGTAATTCTTTTATAGCTTCTATCATTTTTCCCTTGGCCAAAATAAATGACCTCTATAATATATGCGCCCATTAAACTCTGTGGCTTTCCATATTAGTAAAGTCATTAACATATTAAATGTGTTAATGGTGTCAATTTTGACTTAAGTGGATGGATAATGAATCCCAGCTGTTCAAACAATTGTTTAGTGGCAACCACTGCCTAACATGCCGATTCATAAGTTATTCCCACAATAAGGATATCATCCAACTATACCATTACTCTATGATTTTGGTGTTGCAGCAGTCCCAACGCTGGTTTAAAATTTTTCCCCCTGTTGGATATTGAGTAGCAAGGATCTTAAAGATTAATACTTGCCATACAGTAGCTTGCTGAACACTAAGTCTTTAGCACTGCTAAAAATATCCATTTTTAAAATGAATATATTGCACAACATTGTGAAGTATTGATAATCCATAATAATACGGCAACCCCCATCTTTCTTATTTCTAATAAAGATATTTGAGACAAATCCTGTTTTTCAGGTTTGGTTTATTCCATTACCAGCATGTATATCTGTCCGGTATATGTTGTACTGGAGGGTTTTGTTTGTGTAGAAACTCTATCAGATATCCCTTAAAACTGCTAAGGATATATCTGTCCATAGATATATTACACCACGCTTCAACATGAAGTTGCAATATCCCTCCAACTTCCGTGCTCCCTATTAATGCTGGAGCCCCAAATTCACCTACCTCCATGGTATTGGTGGTAACCAAGTTATTTTTCTTGGTTTCATATGCGGTTGTGGAGAGCCTAATGGTTAATGTTACTTTTGCATCTTCCACAGTGGTCGTCCCGGCCCAAACCCTAAACAGGACGCTGCTGCTGGGTACCTCTGCCCAATTCTTTGTAGTATAATTACAAAAACACTACCTCTCTTAGGATGCACATGAGGTTAATGTCTTCCCCAGATAACCTTTGGATGCTTTAATCAGCCCCAAAGTCAAGCCTCCTCGCCAATTCTTTACCTGTTTAGACAGGTCTCCCCCCCCAAATAACGGGGTCTATAGCCCTTTGCTTACATAGTATAGCGAACTAGGGTCTAGAGCTGGCTTAATGGCCCTTCAAACTGCACATTGCAAAAAAATAGTGCTAATGGCATCCTTGTGGTCACTAATTTTGTACACCTTATTTAACATGCGGGCCAAAGCTGTTATGCCCGCCATGAGACCTTTCAGAGTATTACGGATTTTCCCAACTCCTAACGGCCTTCCCAACATGTCTGCAAATGCACCTGTAACAATGGCTACATTAAGAGCACCACAATATTCCGGGGTATAGAAGCCTTGCCAACACTTCAGCAAAATATTAGCTTGAAGTTGATGGGTGGACACACAGTCCTTCAATACTCACAGCCATCCTCTCGCAATCATTCTCCGTGAGTTCTGTTGGCAGTACTGCTCATCATATTCGGCAGGTTGTTTTCCCCCCCTTCAATAGGGGACAGTGGCTCCATCACCTGCTCAGGCTTTACCCCGTCAGACCTTCCATACCCTCCTCAGAGGCGTCCGACATTTCATGCAGCCCATATGGGAAACTGCTGTGGGACTTATATTATTATTTGCCCACTGTGGCTACCTCCAATCCTGGAGCCTGCCAATATGGAGAATTTTACTCCAGCAAACCGCTCCAGCCGACTTACATGCTCTCGGGCACTCGTCGTCGCGGGTGCTTAATATATGGGACCGCTCCTGCCGACCTTGGTGCTCTCGGGCACTGGTCGCACGCGGTATATCCCACAGCCCGTCCCCATGCCTACGGGCACTGGACCGTTCCCCATGGTCCTGGTACTCACGGGCACCTCTACCCATTTAGGGTGAAGTTTGGCACTCGCTCCCATCTGGGAGATGCTGGTGCCGACATTTATAGCTGGCTGCTGCTGGTCATTAAACAACAGCCCTTCAGCTCTATACTGACATCAGTCGCTGGCTCCCTGCTGTTCAGCATCCCACCAGTAACGACCTGTGGCTGTGGCCTGCCTTCCTTAGGTGGCTCCCTGCTGTTCAGCAACACACCAGTCTCTTCAGAATACAGCAAGCACTCTGGAAAAAGCACCAAAAAAGGTAAGGGAAATTTGTTCTTACCTGTACTGGTTTTCAGCCTGCCGTTTTCGGAGGAACGTCCTTCCTCCCGCAGCCCCACGGACCCCGTAGCGCAGGTCCATGGGCTGCTGTTCCCGATGTCTGCTCTCTCTCTCTCCTGGTGGAGCAGCTGCTTTAATCAGCTGCGGAGCGCCGAACGACTGCATCTAAAAATAGACCCGACTTGGTCTAGAAACTCCCCGGGCCGTGTAGCTTTGTTTCCCGCCCGGCAGCAGTCTCTTTGCCGGTGCGGGGAGCGACGTCGGGCACAGCTGTTCTGTGCTAAAAATAGCCGTTTGGGAATCCTCTCCGGAGAGAATTCACGCTAACGGCTGCTGCTGCTGGTCTGGCTGCAAAATTTCTGCAGTCTCCCTCCAGCTCCTGCAGCTTCTTGTATTTCCTACCTGCAAGGTAAGTGGAAAAATTTTTGCAGTCTCTTACCTGCTTCTTTGCCTTTCTCTCTAGGGAGACGTCGTCTCCCACTTCTGACTCGTTCAATGCGTGTATGCGATATGACACGCATGCGTCGTAGCGGGTTTCTTTCATGGAGTCCCTCACGTGACTCCGAAGTAAAATATACTACATCTGCCATGCTTCTGCCCACTCACCCAAACTATCCAGGTCACCCTGCATCCTCATAGCATCCTCCTCGCAGCTCACACCACCACCCAGCTTTGTGTCAACCGCAAACTTGGAGATGTTACATTTAATTCCCTTGTCTAAATTGTTAATATATATTGTAAACACTGGAGTCCCAGCACTGAGTCTTGCGGCACCCCACTAGTCACTGCCTGCCTATCTGAAAAGGACCTGCTAATACCAACTCTTTGTTTCCTGTCTGCCAACCAGTTCTCTACCATGTCAATACCCTACCCCCAATACCATGTGCTCTAATTTTGCACACTAATCTCTTGTGTGGGACCTTGTCAAAGGCTTTTTGAAAGTCCAGATACACCACATCCACTGGCTCTCCCTTATCCATTCTACTTGTTACATCCCGAAAAAATTCCAAAAGATTAGTCAAGCATGTTCCCCCTTCCTAAATCTCTGCTGACTTTGACCGATCCCGTCATTTTGAACAATGTCCTGGCTCTGGAGAGGGTCCAGAGGAGGTTTACAAGAATGATCCCTGGAATGAGTGGGTTAGCATATGATGAGCGTTTGTCGGCACTGGGCCTGCACTCGCTGGAGTTTAGAACAATGAAGCGGGACCTCATTGAAACATATAGAATAGTGAAAGGCTTGGATAGAGTGGATGTGGAGAGGATGTTTCCACTAGTGGGAGAGTCTAAGACTAAAAGTCATAGCCTCAAAATTAAAGGATGTTCCTTTGGGAAGGTGATGTGGAGAAATTTCTTTAGTCAGAGGGTGGTGAATCTTTGGAATTCTTTACCACAGAAGGCTGTGGAGACCAAGTCAGTGGATAGTTTTAAGGCAGAGATAGATGGATTCTGAAGAAGGGTTTCGGCCCGAAACGTTGCCTATTTCCTTCGCTCCATAGATGCTGCTGCACCCGCTGAGTTTCTGCAGCTTTTTTGTGTACCATAGATAGATTCTTGATTAGTATGGGTGTCAGAGGTTATGGGGAGAAGGCAGGAGAATGGGGTTAGATAGATCAGCCATGATTGAATGGCGGAGTAGACTTGATGGGCCGAATTCTACTCCTATCACTTATGACCTGATCAAGAATCATTCTATCTCTGCCCTAAAAGTATCCATGGATCCAAAAATATCCAAATGGCCTACTCCTTCTGTTTCTTGTGTCCTTTGTGTGCGGGAAACTCTAAACGTCACAGATGAATAGAAAATGTGACACAGAAAGCAATAACAAAAGTCATGTCACCAAGGTGCAATCACCTTTACGTGTGATTTTAAGCTGGAATTGAAACAGAAACAAGAGGGAAACCAGAACGGTCTCAGTGAAAGCATAAAGAATAATAGCTTGATGCAAGTCATTATGATGTTAAAACGGTTAGATTCAACCAAAAAATATCAGAACACAACTCACCAGGCTTGTCAACAAGATGTGGAAATTAGATTACTTTCTTTGTAACTGGCCAAGCATTTTTTAAATGGGGGGTTTATGGACAATTTCAATAAATGTTGGGTTTGTGCTGGCATCAGCATGTTATCAGTGGTGTTACTTGTTAGAGAATAGTCAATGACTCCATGAGGGGTGAGGAGGGCTGGAGCAGCATTAACAATGCACCTATCTTTGGGGCTGATATGGCACTTAAAATCCCAGGAGGGGAGTACAGGTGATCTGCAGTATTGGGGTGAGATCGGGTATGGCATGCAGCTTGATCCATCAGCAAAGTTGCTATTCCTAAGCAATCCCAGAGAGCGTGGAAACAAGGAAATGGAGATGCTGGCTAGGACGCAAAGTGCTGGAGTAACTCAGCGGGTCTGGAGAAGGCAGCATCTCTGGAGAAACATGGATAGGTGGCGTTTCGGGTCGGGACTCATTTTCAAGAGAGAGTTAGATTTAGCTCTTAGGGCTAAGGGAATCAAGGGATTGGGGAGAAAGCCAGGGCGTGGTACTGAATTTGGATGATCAGCTGTGATCATATTGTAGACAAAAATGCTGGAGAAACTCAGCGGGTGACGCAGCATCTATGGAGCGAAGGAATAGGTGATGTTTCAGGTCAAGACCCTTCTTCATGATCATATTGAATGGCGGTGCTGGCTTGAAGGGCCGAATGGCCAACTCCTGCATTTATTATCTATGTTTCTATGACCCTTAAGGTCAGTAGAATTAGGCCATTCGGTCCATCAAGTCTACTCCTCCATTCAATCATGGCTGATCTATCTCCATCCTAACCCTATTCTCCCGCCTTCTCCCCATAACCCTGACACCTGTACTAATTACAAATCTATCTATCTCTGCCTGTCGAAGGTAGACACAAAATGCTGGAGTAGCTCAGCGGGACAGGCAGCATCTCTGGAGAGAAGGAATGGGTGATGTTCCGTGTCGAGACCCTTCTTCTGCCTATCTCTGTCTATCTCTACCTTCTTCAGACTGCGAGTCCAAGTTCAAGATTCAAGAGAGTTTATTGTCATGTGTCCCTGATAGGACAATGAAATTGTTGCTTTGCTTCAGCACAACAGAACATAGTACAGAACAGATCAGTGTGTCCATAAACCATTATATAAATATATACACACATGAATAAATAAACTGATAGTGCAAATAGCAGATAATGGGTTATTAATGATCAGAGTTTTTTCCGAGCTGAGTTTAATAGCCTGATGGCTGTGGGGAAGTAGCTATTCCTGAACCTGGTCGTTGCAGTCTTCAGGCTCCTGTACCTTCTACGTGAATCAGACTGACGACTCCGAGAGAGAATTTGACAGTGGATACAGTAGATGAGGTTGGAGGAGGTGCAGGTGAACTTCTGCCGCACCTGGAAAGGCTGCTTGGGTCCTTGAATGGAGTCGAGGGGGGAGGTAAAGCGACAAGTGTAGCATGGGATTGCAAGGGAAAGTGCCCAGGAGAGAACCAGAGGCCATAGCCGCAGAATAAATAGATAGGAGATGAGGAGGATATTTCTTTAGCCAAAGGGCGGTGAATCAGTGGAATTCATTGCCACAGACGGCTGCCAATGGATATATTTAAGGTAGAGATTGACAGATTCATGATTAGTACGGATGTCAGGGGTTATGGGAAGAAGGCAGGAGAATGGGGTAGAGAGAGAGAGATAGATCAGCCATGATTGAATGGCGGAGTAGACTTGATGGACCGAATGGCCTATATCTGCTGCTAGAAGTTATGACTGCGTGAACTTCCCCAGGGTGCTCCAGTTTCATCCCACATCACAAAGATGTGTTAAAAGCTGCCACCGTAATTCACCCTTTGGGCTGAGTGTCTTATAATGAAAGGTTAATGAAGGGGAGATCACACCAGTGTATGTGGTCCCAGAACTATGATGTCAATAGACAATAGACAATAGGTGCAGGAGTAGGCCATGGACTCCCCCAACATCGGGAACATGTTTCCTGCCTCTAGCGTGTCCAAACTCTTAATGTTTCAATAAACGATCCACTCTCATCATTCTAAATTCCAGAATGTACAAGCCCAGCTGCTCCATTCTATCAACATATGACAGTCCCGCCATCCCGGGAATTAACCTGGTGAACTCCCTCAATAGCAAGAATGTCCTTCCTCAAATTGGGAGACCAAAACTGCACACAATACTCCAGGTGTGGTCTCACTAGGGTCCTGTACAACTGCAGAAGGACTTCTTTGCTCCTATACTCAACTCTTCTTGTTGTGAAGGCCAACATGCCATTCGCTTTCTTCACTGCCTGCTGTACCTGCATGCGTAATTTCATTGACTGATGAACAAGGACCCCCAGTTCCCGTTGTACTTCCCCTTTTCTCAACTTGACTCCGTTTAGATAATAATCTGCCTTCCTGTTTTTGCCACCAAAGTGGATAACCTCACATTTATTCACATTAAAACTGCATCTGCAGGAAAGTGTTGGAATGTGGCACGGTGGTGCAGCGGTAGAGCCTATGCCCCTGTCCCACTTAGGAAACCTGAACGGAAACCTCTGGAGACTTTGCGCCCCACCCAAGGTTTCCGTGCGGTTCCCGGAGGTTGCAGGTGGTTGCCGGAGGTTGCAGGTAGTGGAAGCAGGTAGGGAGACTGACAAAAACCTCCGGGAACCTCCGGGAATCGCACGCAAACCTTGGGTGGGGCACAAAGTCTCCAGAGATTTCCGTTCAGGTTTCCAAAGTGGGACAGGGGCACTGTGCCAGAGACCCGGGTTCTATGGGGGTGCTGTCTGTACAGAATTTGTACGTTCTTCCCGTGACCTGCGTGGGTTTTCTCCAAGATCTTCGATTTCCTCCCACACTCCAAAGGCGTACAGGTTTGTAGGTTAATTGGCTTGGTGTAAATGTAAAATTATCCCAAGTGTTAGTGTGCGGGGATCGCTGGTCGGTGCGGACTCGGTGGGCTGAAGGGCCTGTTTCCGCGCTGAATCTCTAAACTAAAACGGAGAGAAACACTTTCTGTTGGCCAGGGGGTCTGGGACGAGGCGGCAGTGTAAATATTAAAGCCAGATGTCCAGGAGTGAAGAGACGGCAGAGGAGGAGATGGGGAGATTTGGAAACAATCAGCCGCAAGCAACAAGTCGGCCTGGGTCAGCGGTTCACTTCAAACCCCAGAGCGGGGGGGTGATTCATTAACCAAAGATGTGATGATTCATGATTCAGTGAAGGTGCAGCGGAAATCATTCACCAAAGTGACACAATGACCAGCGAGCAAGATCTGCCCCTCACTCACCAATGTTCCACAACTCCAGCAACACACCGCAAATCAAACTAAAAATGGCATCAGGAAATCAGGGGACGTGGAATCAGGGGCCAGTGGGGTCAGGGGTCGGGGGTTAGGGCCTGGTGGTCGGGGGTTAGGGCCTGGGGGATCAGGGGTTAGGGCCTGGGGGTTGGGGGTGGGGGGTCAGCGGCGTGGACTCAGGGACCTGGGGCTGCCTCCCTCCGCTTTTCTATCTCTGCAGACACGATGAGCTTCTCTCTTCAGTCTCCTCTCCTTTTTTGGTTGGGTGTCTGGTTTTCCGCAGGCTCTGGGTGGGACTGTGCAGTAATGCTGACATCACTGGCTGCAGTCACGGTGACCCGGCACACAGCCAGCTCCACCCCTGGGGGCTCCTGACTGAGTTCAGCGCAGGGCGGGCAACGGGCAGGCACAAACACTCCAACCTATAAACAAGCCAGGCGTACTTAACCCCCGGCATGCTGGATTAGGCCAGGAAAAGCAACCCAGGACCTGGCGGAGGGGGGCTACAGACTGAGGGGTTAGTGGACATGTGGAGCCGATGGGCAGTGTGTGGGGAGACGCGATGTGTCCCCTAACCTTGTGATTTGCGAGTCGATAAGGAAAGTAGCTGTGGCACTGGACCACCCCACCCCCTGCACCCACCCCCTTCAGCTCCTTCACCCATCACCCTCCCCCCTCTCTCTGTCACTTCCACACAAACATTCAGCTTCCACTCTGAAGAAGTGACTACAAAAGGTGATGAGGCCACAGCAAAGACATTGTCTACATGGACTTCAGCAAGGTTCCGCAAGGTAGGCTGCTCTGGAAGGTTAGATCGCATGGGATCCAAGGAGAGATAGCTAACTGGATAGAACATTGGCTCCATGGAAGGAAGCAGAGGTGCAAGGTTGCAGTGAGAAGCAACCATGGTGGTGGCAGGTTGCTTCTCACACTGGTGGTCCGTGACTAGTGGTGTACACGCCTCAGGGTTCGGTGCTGGGCCCGTTACTGTTTGTGGTTTATATCGGGTTTACATAAGATTATTAAGGGTTTGGACAGGCTAGAGGCAGGAAACATGTTCCCGATGTTGGGGAAGTCCAGAACCAGGGGGCCACAGTTTAAGAATAAGGAGTAAGCCATTTAGAACGGAGACAAGGGAACACTTTTTCTCACAGAGTCTGTGGAATTGTACACTCTGGAGTTTAGAAAGATGAGAGGGGATCTCATTGAAACAAATAAGATTGTTAAGGGCTTGGACACACTAGAGGCAGGAAACAGAACCAGGGGCCACAGTTTAAGAATAAGCCATTTAGAACGGAGACGAGGAAACGCTTTTTCTCACAGAGAATGGTGAGTGTGTGGAATTCTCTGACTCAGAGGGCGGTGGAGGCAGGTTCGCTAGATACTTTCAAGAGAGAGCTAGATAGGGCTCTTAAAGATAGTGGAGTCAGGGGATATGGGGAGAAGGCAGCAACGGGGATGATCAGCTATGATCACATTGAATGGCGGTGTTGGCTCGAAGGGCCGAATGGCCTACTCCTGCACCTATTGTCTATTGTCTATTGGCTATTGGCTGCATCCTCCTTCCGCAAACAATAGACTGTGGGGTCAGGCAGCATCTGTGGAGGGAAATGGTCAGGGTCCCGACCGGAAACGCCGTGTGGATTACACCCACAGTTGCTGCCTGACCCCCCTGAGTTCCTTGCTCCAAGTTCCAGGATCCGCCATCTCTCGTTCTTCCCTCTGCATCAGCTGCCCGGGAACTCTCTGGGAAATGATGGACGGTCTGTTTGCAGCGGGAGGCACCCTCTGCCTGTATATAGCTTCTGCTAACTGAGCAACGAGTATTGTCAGTGAATTGTTTACAGTCTGGAGGCAGTGCCTGCAAGCGGTGCTGTGGAGGATGCTGCATGATTTAAGGGGGCTGCTTGCAGTCCATGGCACAGACTGAGGTCAGTTGTCAAACCGCTGCTCGTTCCCATGAGATGGGGGGCGGGGGTTGGGTTGGGGGAGGGGAGATGATTCAATTTGGAACATATTGTATATACAGGATGCTGCTTGGACTCTGGGCACAGCAGAAGCAACAGAGAGGGTGGGAGAGAGAGAGAGATTAGTCATGAGAGAGGAAGGGAGGGAGAGAGACAGAAAGAAAAAAAGGGAGAGAGAGAAAGAGAGAAAGAGAGGAAGGGGAAAGAGGCAGATAGAGGGGGCAAAGAAAGGTGGAAAGTGGGAGAGGAGAGAGATAGAGAGAGCGAGGCAGAGGTGGAGATGGAGTGAGGTTTAGTTTAGTTTAGAGATACAGCATGGAAACCTTTTGGCCCACTGAGTCAGCGCCGACCAGCGATCCCCGCACACGAACACTGTCCTACACACACTAGGGACAATTTTACATTTGTACCAAGCCAATGAACCTACAAACCTGCACGTGTTTGGAATGTGGGAGGAAACCGAAGATTTCGGGGAAAACCCACGCAGGTCACGGGGAGAACGTACAAACTCCGTACAGGCAGCACCCGTAGTCGGGATTGAACCCAGGTCTCCGGCGCTGCAAGGCAAAACGGTACAGTTGTGTTGAAGTCGGAAGGAACTGCAGATGCTGGAAAAATCCAAGGTAGACACAAAATGCTGGTGTGACTCAGCGGGACAGGCAGCATTCCTACTGTCCAGAGATGCTGCTTGACCCGCTGAGTTACTCCAGCATCTTGTGTCTACTTTACAGCTTGTCCCTGGCCCTGTGCCTGCTCTAGATGCACACTTGGACAGGGCAGCAGTGGGGAGGGCTGAACCTTCAGCTAACAGATGTGGACCCCAGGGAAGGGGAGCGCTGCATGGAGACATGATCTCACACTGAGACCGATGACATACACTCACCCACACCCATTCTACCAGCACGATTAGCTTAGTTTCATTTATTATTGTCACGTGTACCGAGGTACAATGAAAGGATTTGTTGCGTGCTAACCAGTCAGCGGAAAGACAATACATGATTACAACTGAAACATCACCCATTCCTCCTCTCCAGAGATGCTGCCTGTCCCGCTGAGTTACTCCAGCATCTTTGGTGTAACTTCCTACACAAAGAAGAGATGCGATGGGATTGGAGGCGATGTTTTAGCATGGGTAGAAGATTGGCTGACGGGCAGAAAGAGTGGGAATAAAGGGAGACTTTTCTGGTTGGCTGCCGGTGACTAGTGGTGCTCTCCATAGGTCGGTGTTGGGTCCGCTACTTGAATGGGAGTTAATGGGAATCAAAAGGCACAACAGAGGAGTTGGGATGTAATGTTAAAATTGTACAAGGCATTGGTGAGGCTAATTCTGGAATATGGTGTACAATTCTGGTCGCCAAATTATAGGAAAGATGTCAACAAAATAGAGAGAGTACAGAGGAGATTTACTAGAATGTTGCCTGGGTTTCAGCAATTAAGTTACAGAGAAAGGTTGAACAAGTTAGGGCTTTATTCTTTGGAGCGCAGAAGGTTAAGGGGGGACTTGATATAGATCTTTAAAATGATGAGAGGGATAGACAGAGTTGACGTGGATAAGCTTTTTCCATTGAGAATAGGGAAGATTCAAACAAGGGGACATGAATTAAGGAACAAAAGTTTAGGGGTAACATGAGGGGGGAACTTCTTTACTCGGAGAGTGGTAGCTGTGTGGAATGAGCTTCCAGTGGAAGTGGTGGAGGCAGGTTCGATTTTATCATTTAAAAATAAATTGGATAGGTATATGGATGGGAAAGGAATGGAGGGTTATGGTCTGAGTGCAGGTAGATGGGACTAGGTGAGAATAAGTGTTTGGCACGGACTAGAAGGGCCGAGATGGCCTGTTTCCGTGCTGTAATTGTTATATGGCCATACAGGATGTGCTTCCTGCGGCAGCTGAGGAAGCACAATCTGCCACAGGCAATGATGGTCCAATTCTACACGGCCATCGTAGTCTGTCCTCACCTTCTCCATCATGGTCTGGTTTGGCTCAGCCACCAAGCACGACACCTGGAGGCTGCAGCGAATCGTCCGATCAGCAGAGAACGTTATTGGCTGCAACCTTCCCTCCATTGATGAACTGTACGCTGCAAGGGCCAGGAAGCGAGCGGGCAAGATCATCTCTGACCCCTCTCACCCTGGCCACAAACTCTTTGAATCACTTCCCTCTGGAAGGCGACTCCGGACTGTCAAAGCTGCCACAGCCAGACATAAAAACAGCTTTTATCCACGAGTAGTTGCTCTACTCAACAACCAAAAATCTGTAGCCTCCCTTTGATCTGGTATTTTGTTGGTTCACATGCTTGATCAATGGTGTTTTATCATTCATGTTTTATTATTATTAATGTTTAGTGTTTTCGGAGTCATTCGTAACTGTCACTGTATGTCATGTTGTTACTTGTGGGCGGAGCACCAAGGCAAATTCCTTGTATGTGAATACTTGGCCAAAAAACTTACTTACTTACTTAATGATCTGAATAATGGGATTGATGTCTCAAAGGCCAAGATTGCGGATGATATGACGATAGGTGGAGTGGCAGGGAGTGGCAGTCTGTATTGGGAAAGATAAATCAACTGTTAGCCTTGAAGCTGTCTGCAATCCCCCAACATCTTAGTTCTTCTAATTCCCATTAACTGTTTAGGGGCCTGTAATAAAATATTAACAAAAGTAACCATCCCCTTCTTAATCTGATCGGAATATGCAACAAGGTGCTAAAAGAAGTGGCTGAAGCAGATATGATAAAACTTGGTGCAGCGGTAGAGTTGCTGCCTCACAGCGGCAGAGACCCGGGTTCCATCCAGACTACGGGTGCTGTCTGTACGGAGTGTGCACGTTCTCCCCGTGACCCGCGTGGGTTTTCTCTGAGACCTTTGCTTTCCTCCCACACACTTTTGGGCACCATATCTGAGGAAGGATGTGCTGGCTCTGGAGAGGGTCCAGAGGAGGTTTACAAAAATGATCCCAGGAATGAGTGGGTTAGCATATGATGAGCCTTTGACGGCACTGGGCCTGTACTCACTGGAGTTTAGAAGAATGAGGGGGGGCCTCATTGAAACATACAGAATAGTAAAAGGCTTGGATAGAGTGGATGTGGAGAGGATGTTTCCACTAGTGGGAGAGTCTAGGACTAGAGGCCACAGCATCAGAATTAAAGGACGTTCCTTTCGGAAGGAGATGAGGAGGAATTTCTCTAGTCAGAGGGTTGTGAATCTGTGGAATTCTTTGTCACAAAAGACTGTGGAGGCAAAGTCAGTGGATATATTTAAGGCAGAGATAGATATTGATAGTACGGGTGTCAGGGGTTATGGGGAGGGGGCAAGAGAATGGGGTTGGGAGGGAGAGATAGATCAGCCATGATTGAATGGCGGAGTAGATTTGATGGGCGGAACGGCCTAATTCTGCTCCTATCACTTGATCTTATGACAGGGAGAGGGTTGGGGATGGGGGATGGGGAGCAGGGAGATGGAATGAGTTTTATTTCAGTGCAGTCTGAGTGGTTAAAGAATCTCCGGCCGGATGTGGGAAAGGTTGGAACAGTGGGGCAGCTGTCACAGACGCAAGGAAGGCACAAACTCAATAACATCTTTTGCAAGGAAGTCCGATAACAGAGGGGTCATTGGCAGCGAGCTGTGCGGATGGCAGGGATAATTAGACTGTTCTTCAAAGCAGTCTGAGTGGTTTCCTGCACAAAGATGCAGCGATATTCTCAATGGTGCTGTCAACTCGAAAGCTGTGATCAACAAGAGACAACGCTGGGATTTGTAGCATGACCCACCTCCAGTGTAGTTTTTAGTTTAGTTTAGAGATACAGCATGGAAACAGGCCCTTCGGCCCACCGGGTCCGCGCCGACCAGCGACCCCCGCACATTAACACTACCCTACACACACACTAGGGATAAGTTACATTTATACTAAGCCAATTAACCTGCAAACCTGCACGTCTTTGGAGTGTGGGAGGAAACCGAAGATCTTGGAGAAAACCCACGCGGTCATGGGGAGAACGTACAAACTCCGTACAGACAGCACCCATAGTCGGGATGGAACCCGGGTCTCTGGTGCTGCATTCACTGTAATGCCCCTGTCCCACTTAGGAAACCTGAACGGGAACCTCTGGAGATTTTGCGCCCCACCCAAGGTTTCCGTGCGGTTCCTGGAGGTTTTTGTCAGTCTCCGTACCTGCTTCCACTACCTGCAACCTCCGGCAACCACCTGCAACCTCCCGGAACCGCACGGAAACCTTGGGTGGGGCTCAAAGTCTCCAGAGGTTTCCGTTCAGGTTTCCTAAGTGGGACAGGGGCATTAGTCTGCAACTCTACCGCTGCGCCATTGTCAACGCTACAGTTGCCCGTTGGCAGCAGACTGCGGGCACGCTGTTTACATCCCGTGCCCTGGCAGGTCACGGCACTGCCCTGCCTGGACAGGAAGCAGGAAGGAAGACCCATAATCACCACCTGGGGGTGTGGGGAGGGCAGCAGCAAAACAGGAAAGAGCCTGACACCAGGAAAAGACCCTGGACCAGCCCAAGGTCCAACACAGGACCAAGCGGCCGTGATCCAACACAGAAGGCTCTGCCCGAGCCGACTGCCAGCCCCGTTTCCGCGGTTACGTCCGCGCCCCGGTGGTGTTAGAGAGGGACTACGCGCTGTCCACGGGCACCCTGGGGGATTTCCGGGACGGCTGGGCACCGCCATCCCGGGAATTAATCTATGCTGCACTCCCTCAATAGCAAGAATGTCCTTCCTCATATTAGGGGACCAAAGCTGCACACAATACTCCACGTGTGGTCTCACTAGAGGGGTGGAAGTCATCCTCATTAAGGATGGGGAAGTTGTGATTTAATATTCAATATTTAAGAATATTTGTTGTACTTTGGGTTTCTTTGTGTTGTTTTGTATTGTACATCACATTTTTGTGAATCATTGATTAAAATTATTTTTGATTAAAAAAACAGATCCAGCACAGGATCCAAGCTCTAGTACATGACAACCAACTACCACCCCCCACCCCCCCATCCCCCCACCCCCTCACCCCCGCAGGGTACAGACCCTGCCTCAAAAACTTACCCACTCCATCCCAGGCACCCCTCCTGATCAATCTCCTCCGCTCCCTCTTCCTCTCCAGCTTCATCACCTCCATTCTAAACCTTTTTTTAAATTGAATAGACAATAGACGATAGGTGCAGGAGTAGGCCATTCGGCCCTTCGAGCCAGCACCGCCATTCAATGTGATCATGGCTGATCATTCCCAATCAGTACCCCGTTCCTGTCTTCTCCCCATATCCCCTGACTCCTCTATTTTTAAGAGCTCTATCTAGCTCTCTCTTGAAAGCATCCAGAGAACCTGCCTCCACCACCCTCTGAGGCAGACTCACCACTCTCTGTAAGAAAAAGTGTTTCCTCGTCTCCGTTCTAAATGGCTTTCTCCTTATTCTTAAACTGTGGCCCCTGGTTCTGGACTCCCCCAACATCAGGAACGTGTTTCCTGCCTCTAGTGTGTCCAAGCCCTTAACAATCTTATATGTTTCAATGAGATCCCCTCTCATCCATCTAAACTCCATAGTGTACAAGCCCAGCTGCTCCATTATCTCAGCATATGACAGACCCGCCATCCCGGGAATTAACCTTGTAAACCTACGCTGCACTCCCTCAATAGCAAGAATGTCCTTCCTCAAATTAGGGGACCAAAACTGCACTTGTCGCTTTACCTCCCCTCTCGATTCCTTTCAAGGGCCCAAGCAGTCGTTCCAGGTGCGACAGAGGTTCACCTGCACCTTCTCCAACCTCATCTACTGCATCCGCTGCTCTAGGTGTCAGCTGATCTACATCGGTGAGACCAAGCGTAGGCCGTCGCCGAACACCTCCGCTCTGTCCGCATTAACCAACCTGATCTCCCGGTGGCTCAGCACTTCAACTCCCCTTTCCATTCCGAATCCGACCTTTCTGTCCTGGGCCTCCTCCATGGCCAGAGTGAGCACCACCGGATATTGGAGGAGCAGCATCTCATATTCCGCTTGGGCAGTCTGCACCCTAGTGACCTAAACATTGAATTCTCCCATTTCCGGTAGCCCTTGCTGTCTCCTCCCCTTCTCAGCTCTCCCTCAGCCCTCGGGCTCCTCCTTCCTTTCTCCTTTCTTCTCCCCACCTCCCCCACCCTTCATCAGTCTGAAAAAGGGTTTTGGCCCGAACCATTGCCTATTTCCCTCGCTCCATAGATGCTGCCGCACTCGCTGAGTTTCTCCAGCACTTTTGTCTACCCACAATACTCCACATGTGGTCTCACTAGGGCTCTGTACAACTGCAGAAGGAACATAAAAACATAGAAAATAGGTGCAGGAGTAGGCCATTCAGCCCTTCGAGCCTGCACCGCCATTCAATATGATCATGGCTGATCATCCAACTCAGTACCCTGTACCTGCCTTCTCTCCATACCCCCTGATCCCCTTTAGCCACAAGGGCCAAATCTAACCCTCTTAAATATAGCCAATGAACTGGCCTCAACTACCCTCTGTGGCAGAGAGTTTCAGAGATTTACCACTCTCTGTGTGAAAAATGTTTTTCTCATCTCGGTCCTAAAGGATTTCCCCTTATCCTTAAACTGTGACCCCTTGTTCTGGACTTCCCCAACATCGGGAACAATCTTCCTGCATCTAGCCTGTCCAATCCCTGAAGAATTTTGTAAGTTTCTATAAGATCCCCCCTCAATCTTCTAAATTCTAGCGAGTACCAGCCGAGTCTATCCAGTCTTTCTTCATATGAAAGTCCTGACATCCCAGGAATCAATCTGGTGAACCTTCTCTGTACTCCCTCTATGGTAAGAATGTCTTTCCTCAGATTTGGAGACCAAAACTGTACACAATACTCCGGGTGTGGTCTCACCAAGACCCTGTACAACTGCAGTAGAACCTCCCTGCTCCTATACTCAAATCCTTTTGCTATGAATGCTAACATACCATTCGCTTTCTTCACTGCCTGCTGCACCTGCATGCCTACTTTCAATGACTGGTGTACCATGACACCCAGGTCTCGTTGCATCTCCCCTTTTCCTAATCGGCCGCCATTTAGATAATAGTCTACTTTCCTGTTTTTGCCAGCAAAGTGGATAACCTCACATTTATCCGCATTAAACTTCATCTGCCATGCATCTGCCCACTCCCCCAACCTGTTCAAGTCACCCTGCATTCTCATAGCATCCTCCTCACAGTTCACTCTGCCACCCAGCTTTGTGTCATCTGCAAATTTACTAATGTTACTTTGAATCCCTTCATCCAAATCATTGATGTATATTGTAACTTTAAAAAAATCATCAATTAATCAATTATTGCAAGGATAATATGTACAATACAAAACCATACCAGTAAACCCACCACCATATGGTGACATTCCCGGATATGAAGACATACCCGGATATAACGACGTTCCCGGATATTGCGACATACCCGGATATGACGACATTCCCGGATATGGCGACATTCCCGGATATGGCGACATACCAGGATATGGCTACATTCCCGGATATGGCGACATTCCCGGATATGGCAACATTCCTGGATATGGCGACATTCCCGGATATGGTGACATTCCCGGATATGGAGACATTCCCGGATATGGCGACATTCCGGGATATGGTGACATTCCCGGATATGGCGACATACCCAGATATGGCGACATTCCCGGATATGGCGACATTCCCGGATATGGCGACATTCCCAGATATGGCGACATTCCCGGATATGGCGACATTCCCGGATATGGCGACATTCCTGGATATGCAAGCCTCAAAATGCATCGCCTCACATCAACGCAGTTCGGTTTAGTTTGTTGTCACGTGTACCGAGGTACAGAGAAAAGGTTTTGTTGCGTGCTATCCAGTCAGCAGAAAGACAATACGTGATTACAATCGAGCCATTTACAGTGTATAGATACATGATAAGGGAATAACGTTTAGTGCAAGTTAAAGCCAGCAAAGTCCGATCAAGGATAGTCCAAGGGTCACCAAAGAGGTAGATAGTAGTTCAGCACTGCTCTCTAGTTGTGGTAGGATGATTCAATTGCCTGATAACAGCTGGGAAGAAACTGTCCCTGAATCTAGACGTGTGTGTTTTCACACTTCTGTACCTCTTGACTGATGGGAGAGGGGAGAAGAGGGAGTGGCCAAGGTGCGACTCGTCATTGATGATGCTGGTAAATCTTTACTTGGATTAAGCTCCATCCGTTCCTTCTCAGCCCATCACACCCACGACTGCCCCCAACACACTCTCAACAACTGCTCCAATCTCTCTCCCACCCACAACCTCACCACTGGTTACCACTAGTGGGAGAGTCTAGGACCAGAGGCCATGGTGAGAGTCTAGCACCATAGCCACAGTATTCAAGGATGTTCCTTTAGGAAGAAGACCAGGAGGAATATCTTTAGTCAGAGGGTGGTGAATCTGTGGAATTCTTTGCCACAGATGGCTGTGGAGGCCAAGTCAATGGATATTTTTTAAGGCAGAGATAGATAGATTCTTGATTAGTACGGGTGTCAGTGGTTATGGGGAGAAGGCAGGAGAATGAGGAAGAGATAGATCAGCCATGATTAAATGGCAATAGACAATAGACAATAGGTGCATGATTAGGCCATTCGGCCCTTCGAGCCAGCACCGCCATTCTATGTGATTACGGCTGATCATCCACAATCAGTACCCTGTTCCTGCCTTCAAGTCAAGTCAAGTTTATGTGTCACATACACATACAAGATGTGCAGTGCAATGAAAGTGGCAATGCCTGTGGATTGTGCAAAAACTACAGAACAGAATAGAACAGAATCAGTATTTACGTTAGAAAATATTTTTTTACAAAAGATACAATACAACAGTAAATTAGTCCCTGGTGAGATCAGAGTTTACAGTCCTGACGGCCTGTGGGAAGAAACTCTGTCCCATCCTCTCTGTTTTCACAGCATGACAGTGGAGGCGTTTGCCTGACCGTAGCAGCTGGAACAGTCCGTTGCTGGGGTGGTAGGGGTCCCCCATAATGTTGCCGGCTCTGGATCTGCACCTCCTGGTGTGTTTGGCCGAACACACAACTCTCTGCAGAGCCTTCCTGTCCTGGGCAGAGCAGTTCACAAACCAGATTGTGATGTTGCCGGACAAGGTGCTTTCTACAGCCCCAGAGTAGAAGCACTGGAGGATCCTCAGAGAGACTCTGAATTTCCTCAGCTGCCTGAGGTGGTAAAGGCACTGCCTTGCCTTACTCACCAGTGCGGCAGTGTGTGTTGTCCATGTCAGATCCTCTGTGATGTGGACTCCCAGGTATTTAAGCAGCTCACCCTGTCCACAGTAGCCCCATTTATCTCCAGTGGCGTGTACGTCCTCGGGTGTTGTGCCCCATCTAAAGTCCACAATCAGCTCCTTAGTTTTACTGACATTCAAGAGGAGGCTGTTGTTCTTGCACCAGAGTACCAGGTCAGCCACCACCTCCCGGTAGGCCTTCTCATCGTTATCGGAGATCAGGCCCACCACCACAGTGTCATCAGCAAACTTGATGATGGAGTTGGAGCTGAACCCGGCCACACAGTCATGTGTGTACAGGGAGTACAGTAGGGGGTTGAGGACGCAACCCTGGGGGGGATCCTGTGTTCAGGGTAAGGGGGTTGGATGTATGTCTTCCCGTCTTGACTACCTGGGGCCTGGCGGTGAGAAAGTCCAGGACTCAGGCACACAGGGGGGGTGTTGAGCCCCAATTCCAGCTGCTTCTCAGCAAGTCTGGTGGGGACTATCGTGTTGAAGGCTGAACTGGTCAATGAACAGCATCCTCACGTAGCCCCCCCTTCTGGCTGTCAAGATGAGAGAGAGCGGTGTGCAGAACTTGAGAGACCGCATCGTCCGTGGACCTGTTCGGACGGTATGCGAACTGCAACGGGTCCATGTTGCGAGGGAGGAAGGCGCAGATGTGATTCTTGATCAGCCTCCCGAAGCATTTCATGACCACTGAGGTGAGGGTAGTTATTCAGACAAGCTGGAGATGCCTTCTTTGGTACAGGTACAATGATGGATGTTTTGAAGCAGGCAGGGAGCACGGACTTGGCCAGGGAGAACGGACTTGGCCAGGGAGAGGTTGAATAATGTAGTGAGCACTGGAGCTAGCTGATTTAGTACTCGCCCAGATATACCATCTGTGCCTACAGCTTTCCTCATGTTGTTTACTTTACTTTAGAGATACAGCGCGGAAACAGGTCCTTCGGCCCACCGCGTCCGTGCCGACCAGTGATCCCCGCACACTAACACTATCCTATACCCACTAGGGACAATTTTGTTTTACATTTACACCAAGCCAATTAACCTACAAACCTGCACGTCTTTAGAATGTGGGAGGAAACCGAAGATCTCGGGGAAAACCCACGCAGGTCACGGGGAGAACGTACAAACTCCGTACAGGCAGCACCCGTAGTCGGGATGGAACCCGGACATCTGGTGCTGCATTCGCTGTAAGGCAGCAACTCTACGGCGACTGCCCTTGTTGATGGGTACAGTAGGACAGAGATCAGCTGGAACATTGGGTGGAGTGGAGGCAGATGGACCTTAATCCAGACTGGTTCCCACCAAGATGCAGCGAGGTCATGTACTTTGGGAAGTCATGAGCTGGCAGGACATGGCAAAGGGCAGGAAGTTTTCAGATGACTCTGCAATTGTGGGCTGCATCAGTGAGGGGAGGGAAGCTGAATACAGAGGTGTAGTCAACCACTTTGTTGAGTGGTGTGGGCTGAATCACCTGCAGCTCAACACTGACAAGACTAAGGAGTTGGTGGTGGACTTTAGGAGGAGAGGAACACCCCTGTCCCCTGTCTCCATCAATGGTGTGGATGTGCAGTTTACCAGGGAGTACAAATACCTTGGAGTGTACCTGGACAGTAAACTGGACTGGTCCAGGAACGCTGAGGCCCTGTACAAGAAGGGACAGAGCCGCCTGTACTTATTGAGAAGGCTCCGCTCCTTCAACATCTGCAGTAAGATGCTGCAGATGTTCTACCAATCGGTGGTAGCCAGTGCCATCTTCTACACTGCCGTGTGCTGGGGCAGCAGGGCAAAGGCCGCGGATGCCAACAGGATCAACAAACTCATCGGGAAGGCTGGCTCCATCCTGGGGGCGGAGTTGGAGTTGGATTCACGGGAGGTTGGTCTTGGAGGGGAGGATGCTCCTCAAATTGCGGAGCATCCTGGACAATACAGCTCACCCCCTCCATGACACACTGGTCAACCTGAGGAGCACCTTCAGCAACAGACTGGTTCCACCAAGATGGACAGAACGCCACAGGAGATCCTTCCTCCCTGTGGCTATTGAATTGTGCAACTCCTCCCCCTTCTGTTGTGGGGTAGACTGAGACTGACTTCCCCCCCTCCCCCCCCTCTCCCCCCCCCCCCCCCCCCCCCCCCCCCCCCCCAATCTTTGTATATCCCCAATCCTTTCCACTCATCGCTTTAATATCATGTTTCATGTATCATGTGCATTGTGATCAATTTCCCTCCTGGGATAAATAAAGTTCTGTCGTATCGTATCGATTGTTAGTAAACAGAAAGATCTTGGGATAGAAGTCCGTATTTCCCAGACAATGGTGCGGCAGTTGGGCAGGATAGTACGAAGGCATTTGCCAGTCTGAAGAAGGGCCTGTCCCACTTAGGCTGTCATTTGGCCAGCAACTGTAATTGTTGTCGCAGGTCACCGAAAATCTGATGGCTGGACTCCCCCCTACGACAATGTCTACAACAACCTACCCCCTAGTGGACGTCCAGCTACGGCAAGCTACTGACAACGGGCGACCCATTAGGACGTCCACCTGCGACCACGTACGTCCACCCGCGGCAAGCTACGACAAGATACGATCCTGTCGGCAACATCTGAAGACAACTTAAGAAATTCAGTCGCCGGTACCTGTCGCCGGTTGACGTAGGTAGTCGCTGATGGGATTCACCGAAGTCAGCAACGGCAACAACCTACGTCATCCTGGCGACAACCTACGACATCACCTACGTCAGGAGAAGTCAAGCTACGCTCATTGGCGTTAAGCCCACTGTCGCCAAACAGTTTTGAACATTTCAAAATCCAGCGGCGATCAGAAAAACGCTACGATTCTTTGGGCAACTCACGACCATACAGGCGACACCCCGGCAACCATGTGGCCACAGCCTAGTCGCCTGTAATCGCCTAAAAAATCACCCAAGTAGGACAGGTGCATTACTCCAGCATTTGGTGTCTATATCCGGCATTTGACAGCTTGCCTACAGAGCCTGCATTGTTGCAACTGTACAAAGCACTTCGACCACACTTGCAGCACTGTGTACAGTTCTGGTCACGGCTTCATTGGAAGGATGTGGTAGGAATAGCGAGAGGGAGAGAGGGAGAGAGCGCTGAAGAGAACGGCTGGGAAGTTGGCTGGAACGGAGCTTCTGTGGTTGCAAGTGGGGATTGGGTGGGCCAGGCTTATTCACACAGGAATGTAGGTGGCCAAGGACAGTTTACACAAGGGGTGTGGAGAGGATGGATTACCATCAGGGCTGGACAATCTAGATTAGAGAGTGCAGGTTGGGGGGAGAGGAGACAGATTTAAAGGGAACCTGAGGGATAACTTGTTCCACACAGAAGGTGCTCGGTAACTGGCACGAACTGCCGGGAGAAATGGTAGAGGCCTGTTCAGGCAGAATATTTTAAAGTAATTTGGATTTAGGGTTGCCAACTGTCCCGTATTATCCGGGACATCCCGTATATTGGGCTAAATAGGTATGTCCTGTACGGGACTGCTACTACTCGGGTCGAGGGGACTGTCGGGTCAGAACGCCGCGTCCAGCAATGCCTCACCCGTCCCGAGGTAGTGCAGCCCATGGAGTGCAGCAGCAGCAGCAGCAGCAGTGTCTCGTTCCGTGGCCCCGTCGGTTGGCAGCCCGGCCTTCAGACCTTCGCTTACCGCTGACACCACCACCACCCCTCCTTCTCATGGCCGACCATCGGTTCATGAGTTGGATGGGGCGTCGGACTTTGCGCGCGGCCCGGGCCAAAACTCCTCTGCTGGCCCCGCCGGCTGGGCTTTGTGTGCAGTCCAGCACCCGGGGCCAACTCATCATTCACCCAGACACGGCCCAGTCGGTCAACGAATTGCCGTCGGGAATCTGTCCCGTATTTTGACCTTTTGTCCCTTATTTGGGAGTGAGGAAGTTGGCAACACTACTTGGACAGGTACTTAGATGTAATGTTCTAGGGGGATATGGGGGTGAGTGGGGCCAGCTTACACAGACATTATGGTCCATATAGACATGTTGGGCCAAAGGGCCCATTTCTGTGTGCTGCGTAACTCAACACAATAAATTCTGCCATTGCTGGTAACAGCGTATAGCTTAGTTTAGAGATACAGCACGGAAACAGGCCCTTCAGCCCACCGAGTCTGCACCGACCAGCAATCCCCATACACCAATACTATCCTACACCAGGGATAATGTTTACATAGATACCAAGCCATTAACCTAACCTGTACGTCTTTAGAGTGTGGGAGGCAATGTTTGTTTTCTCTGGAGGATCCTCTTTCTGTATTTTATCCCCCACAGCTTCCAGCCACCTCACGTTCACCCTAACCATGTGTTGCCGGCCACCTCCTGAATGGTCAGATTAAAGGTGTCTGACACCTTAAGGTGTTGGGGCGGTCACGGTGGCGCAGCGGTAGTGTTGCCGCTTCACGGCGCCAGAGACCCGGGTTCAATCCCGGCCACGGGTGCTGTCTGTACGGAGTTTGTACGTTCTCCCCGTGACCTGCGTGGGGTTTTCTCCGAGATCTTCGGTTTCCTCCCACACTCCAAAGACGTACAGGTTGGTGGGTTAATTGGTTTGGTGTAAATGTAAATTCTCCCTAGCGTGTGTGGGATAGTGTTAATGTGCAGGGATCTCGGGTCGGTGGGCCGAGCGGCCTGTTTCCGCGCTGTATCTCTAAACTAAACTAAACTAAACTGATCCATGGGCCACATGAGGAGTGTGTGTTCTCTGCAGAGAGCTGGAAACACACTCTGAGAGCGAGGAATCTAAAGGGACCCAAATTATGTTAATTGAGCTATTTGGAAAGAGCCAGCAAGCTGTGGAACTCTCTAGAAGGTCTGCAACAGGAAGGATGAGTCAACAGACCCTGTGTGCTCTCATGTTGCGATACCATCACTGCCACAGGAAATGGATGTTTAGTTTAGACTCTATTATACTTCATTCCAGACCAGGGTGTGAGATCGGAAGTCATCTGGTGAATGCAGAGGGCATTGACCACGGATACATGCTGCACATCATCAGCAGCAGCAGCAGCAGCAGCACACAGTGATGTACTAGGCACCCCACACACACACACACATGCACGCACGCGCACACACACACACACACACACACGCACGCACGCACACACACACACACACACACACACACACACACACACACACATGCATGCACGCACGCACGCACACACACACACACACACACGCACACACACACACACACACACACGCACACATGCACGCACGCACACACACACACACACATAGTGATGTACCAGGCACCGCACACACACACACACACACACACACACGCACACACGCACACACGCACGCACGCACGCACACACACACACACACACACACACACACACACACACACACACACACATAGTGATGTACCAGGCACCGCACACACACAGGCACACACACAGGCACACATGCATATCAACACTGTATGTACACGCACAGCATGGATACATCCTCACACAGACAGACGCTCCTGTCCACACACACGGACAGGAACACACACACACACACACACAACACTGCACGCACGCAGCAACGCATAGGGACACAGCACCAGATGCACACACACACACACGCACACAGCACCGCTCCCGAGTGAGGGTCCGGGGGAGTGAGGGGGCCTAGGGGAGTGGAGTCGGGGAGGAGTGAGGGGCCAGGGGGGGGGAGTGGGGGGCCAGGGGTGGGGGGGGGGAGTGAGGGGCCGGGGGTGGGGGGGGGGTGAGGGGCCGGGGGGGGGGGGGGGGGGGAGTGAGGAGGAGGTCGTGAGTTGGGGCTTTCATTGAGGGGAAGGTGTTGACACACAGGGCAGCACACCCCCTCCCCACAGAGACCCCAGACAGGAGACCCCTCCAGAGCCCACTCCCACGACCTCCACCAGGGGCGACTGTTTACATTTGGACATCAAAGCTGATGACAATAAAGCCTCCCAAACAACCAGCGGTCTAGGCCGTTTGGCCCATCGATCCTGTGCGACTCCAAGGCTCTTGCCCGCCCCAGCATCTCTCACCCATTGGCTGCGCAGCAAGATCCCATTCCCACCAGCTGCAGCCACAGTCTATGGAATTCTCTGCCTCAGGGGGCGGTGGAGGCCAGTTCTCTGGATGCTTTCAAGAGAGAGCAAGATAGGGCTCTTAAAAATAGCAGTCAGGGGATATGGGGAGAAGGCAGGAACGGGGTACTGATTGGGGATGATCAGCCATGATCACATTGAATGGTGGTGTTGGCTCGAAGGACCGAATGGCCTACTCCTGCACCTATTGTCTATTGGCAGGGGGCTCGGGGTTTTAGTTTAAATAAGAGATACAGCACGGAAACAGGCCCTTCGGCCCACTGGCTCCGTGCCCACCAGCGATCCCCACACATTAACACTATCCTACACCCACTAGGGGCAATTTTACATTTACAACAAGCCAATTAACCTACAAAGCTGTACGTCTTTGGAGTGTGGGAGGAAACCGAGGATCTCGGAGAAAACCCATGCAGGTCACGTGGAGAACGTACAAACTCCGTACAGACAGCACCCGTAGTCGGGATCGAACCAGGAGTGGGTGGGGGGGGGGGGGGGGTGGTTGGTGGTTAGGGGGTGGGGGGAGGGGGGGAGGGAGGGGGGGAGGGGGGGGGGGGGGGGGGGGGGGAGGGGGGGGGGGGGGGGGAGAGAGAGACGAGGGCTAAAGCGAAGGTTGCAGTATTTCTGCACGGGCTAGCATTGCGTGCTTGGGCCGAGGGGGCTCATTCTGTGCCCCACTGACAGATGAATGCGAGGGGTGGTGTGGTTCAGCCACAGGTCAGCCATAGAGATATATCAGCCACAAATGAAAGGCGGAGTAGACTTGATTGGGGCCGAATGGCCTAATTATGCTCCTATCACTTATGAAGGTATAAACCAGCATCTGAAGTTCCTTCCTGTGCACCGTACACAGCCAGCACATTGTGTAACACAAGAGCACCAGTGGTGGGGATATAGAGAGACGTGGGAGAGGGGCGGGGACAGAGGAAGGGTCTGAAGAAGGGTCTCGACCCGAAACGTCACCCATTCCTTCTCTCCAGAGATGCTGCCTGTCCCGCTCAGTTACTCCAGCATTGTGTGTCTGTCTTCGATTCCTTTGATAAACTGTGCATATGGGTGGAACACGGCTCATAGTTTGTTTGTTTTTGTTATTCTGAACCAAAAATAATTATTTACAATTATATGTTCAGTACGAAATAAATCAAAACAAAACCTACCGCCATAATATGTCAACCAAATATTCTTCAATACCAAATAAACTTGTGTACAATTATGTTACAATCCCCATCGAGGATGACTTCCACCCCCCGCGGTGCCCAGCGGTCCCGGAAATCCCCCAGGGTGCCCGTGGACAGGGCGTAGTCCCTCTCTAACCCCACCCGGGCACGGACGTAACCCCGGGAAAGGGGCGGGTGGGCATCCGGCTCGGGCAGAGCCCTCCTTCCGCCTGGCGCCGTGACTCACGGATGGCCAGCTTGGCCAGGCCCAGGAGCAACCCAACCAGGACATCTTCAGCCCCAAACCCTCTCCCCTACGCACAGGGTGTCCAAAGATGAGGATGGTCCCAGGGTGTGAAGTGCAGCCAGAAGGCAAGGAGCAGCCCCTTTAGATATTGGAACAGGGGCTGCAGCCTCACACACTCCATGTACACGTGGTACACAGACTCTTCCAGCCCGCAACAGTGGCAGGCGGCTGGCGAGTCTGTGAACCGCGAGAGAAACAGGTTGCAGGGAACACCTCGGTGCAGTACCCTCCACCCCAGGTCCCCGATGTAGAGAGGGAGAATCCCTGCGTACACGGACCCCCACTGCTACATGTACTGGTAAACACAGAATAACTCAAACGCGAGCCGCCACTCGGCCCCACCAGCACATCCTAGCCCTTCACATCGTCACAGATCACATCCAGAACTCATACGAACACCAGTGATAGAAGAATTAGGCCATTCTGCCCATCAAGTCTACTCCGCCATTCTATCATGGCTGATCTATCTCTCCCTCCTAACCCCATTCTCCTGCCTTCCCCCATAGCCCCTGACACCCGTACTAATCAAAAATCTATCTATCTCTGCCTTAAATATATCCACTGACCTGGCCTCCACAGCTTTCTGTGGCAAAGAATTTTACAGATTCACCACCCTCTGAATAAAGAAATTCCTCCTCATCTCCTTCCTAAAGGAACGTCCTTTAATTCTGAGGACCTCTAGTCCTAGACATCCCAGTAGTGGAAACATCCTCTCCACATCCACTCGATCCAAGCCTCTGCCAGTGGCCATCACTCTCATCCACCCATCATTGAAACATCTCATACTGGGCCTGGAACAGGCCCTTCGGCCCAACTGTTATTTAGCTTCCCTATAACAACCAGCGTGCTCTGGGGCAGCGTGGTGGCGCAGCGGTAGAGTTACTGCCTCACAGCGACAGATACCCGGGTTCCATCCTGACCACAGGTGCAGTCTGTACGGAGTTTGTACGTTCTCCCCGTGACTATATCATCCCCGTTTCCATCTTCCCTCACTCCAAAGACGTACAGGGTTGCAGGATAATTGGCTTTGGTGTTAATGTGCGGGGATCGCTGGTCGGCACGGACCCGGTGGGCCGAAGGGCCAGTTTCCGCGCTGTATCTCTAAACTAAAGCTGTACACAAGACCCGCGGAGTGCGGGACTCCACAGATTCTCCAGAAGCCCCACATGCCTGAGAGTCAGGTGACCACGCCGGGTCTAGTAAGCACTGCCTCCAGCCGAGACCCCCTCCACAACGGAACCCGCTACTCCCGGGCTCCGTGAGTGAGGTCACAACACACCTCCTGGGAAAACATGAATTCCACATCATACGTATCCAATTCAGTGGGCCCATCTCAATGAGATCACCTCCCCTACTAAACTCCAGAGGACATTGAGTTAGCGGAGTCAGGGGATATGGGGTGAAGGCAGGAACGGGGTACTGATTGTGGATGATCAGCCATGATCACATTGAATGGCGGTGCTGGCTCGAGGGGCCGGAAGGCCTACTCCTGCACCTATTGTCTATTGAGTCATCTCTATAATGGATTCCTCCACATCGGCGAGACCAAGCGCAGGCTCGGCGATCGTTTCGCTGAACACCTCCGCCTTAACCTACCTGATCTCCCGGTTGCTAAACACTTCAACTCCCCGTCCCATTCCCACATGACCTTTCTGTCCTGGGCCTCCTCCATTGTCAGAGTGAGGCCCAGCGCAAATTAGAGGAACAGCACCTCATATTTCGCTTGGGTAGCTTACACCCCAGCGGTATGAACATTGACTTCTCTAACTTCAGATAGCCCTTGTTTTCCCTCTCTCTCCATCCCCTCCCCCACCCTAGTTCTCCCACAAGTTTCACTGTCCTCTTCATTACGTTTGACTGATGATACACCTCATTGTCATCTTCCCCTCAGCCAACAATGAACCATTCTACATCCCCTTTGATCTGATGTTTTCAAACCTTACCCTTCCATGTCTCTCGTTAGCCGCTCCCCCGACTCTCAGTCTGAAGAAGGGTCTCGACCCGAAACGTCACCCATTCCTTCTCTCCAGAGATGCTGCCTGTCTGTCCCTCTGAGTTACTCCGGCATTTTGTGCCGACCTTCGGTGCAAACCAGCATCTGCATCGAGTCTCCCGCACTAGAACCCTAACGGCCAGAGATACATCTGGTGAACTTTCCTTGCACTCCCTCTGCTTAAAATAAATGCTGGCTGGGGTGTGGGGTAGACTGGAGCACAATGATCCAGATGTGGTCTGACTGCAGCTTTAAATAATTGAGTCTTTCCTGCCGTCTGCAGGCCCTCTCACTTCCAAACCCAGCGCACTGTTTCCAAATCATTCCTCAATCTTCGGAGGCTTGTGTACGGACTCCCACACAACAGTACAGCACAAGAACAGGCCCTTCGGCCCGCAGTCCCCATGCCTAACACAATGTTAAACAGATATCTGTCTGCACCGGATCCATGTCCCTCCATTCCCTGTGTATCCGGGCAGGAAAAATGTTCCCCATGTTGGGGGGAGTCCAGAACCAGGGGGGTCACAGTTTAAGAATAAGGGGTAGGCCATTTGGATTTGAGATGAGGAAACACTTTTTCAACCAGAGAGTTGGGAATCTGTGGAATCCTCTGCCACAGAAGACAGTGGAGGCCAATTCTCTGGATGTTTTCAAGAGAGAGTTAGATGTAGCTCTTAGGGCTAACAGAATTAAGGGATATGGGGAAAAGGCAGGAACGGGGTACTGATTCTGGATGCTCAGCCATGATCATATTGAATAGCGGTGCAGGCTAGAAGGGCCGAATGGCCTCCTCCTGCACCTATTTTCGATGTTTCGATGCTTTATTTGTAACATAAGCAACAGCACAGTTAAATTATTTTTGCATATATTACACGCGCGGGCACCGGCCGCCATGTTTTGGAGCCGTGAGTCAAAGTACAAATAGACAATAGGTGCAGGAGTAGGCCATTCGGCCCTTCGAGCCAGCACCGCCATTCAATGTGATCATGGCTGATCATCCCCAATCAGTACCTCGTTCCTGCCTTCTCCCCATATCCCCTGACTCCGCTATTTTTAAGAGCCCTATCTAGCTCTCTCTTAAAAGCATCCAGAGAACCGGCCTCCACCGCCCTCTGAGGCAGAGAATTCCACAGACTCACCACTCTCTGTGAGAAAATGTGTTTCCTCGTCTCCGTTCTAAATGGCTTACTCCTTATTCTTAAACTGTGGCCCCTGGTTCTGGACTCCCCCAACATCGGGAACATGTTTCCTGCCTCTAGCATGTCCAAGCACTTAATAATCTTGGACAATCTCGGGTCGGCTTGTGCGTTCAATGTACTGGAGCAGTTCCCACGAACCAACGCCTCTCTCCTAAACTCTCCCGGCCATCTCTGTGTCCCGGCCATCTCCGTGTCCCGGCCATCTCCGTGTCCCGGCCATCTCCGTGTCCCGGCCATCTCCGTGTCCCGGCCATCTCCGTGTCCCGGCCATCTCCGTGTCCCGGCCATCTCCGTGTCCCGGCCATCTCCGTGTCCCGGCCATCTCCGTGTCCCGGCCATCTCCGTGTCCCGGCCATCTCCGTGTCCCGGCCATCTCCGTGTCCCGGCCATCTCCGTGTCCCGGCCATCTCCGTGTCCCGGCCATCTCAGTGTCCCGGCCATCTCCGTGTCCCGGCCATCTCCGTGTCCCGGCCATCTCCGTGTCCCGGCCATCTCCGTGTCCCGGCCATCTCTGTGCCTCGAGACGGCCTCCTGCAGCCGACCTGAAGACGCTGGAGGCTTCACCCCAATACACCCTCCTCCTCCTTGCTCCTCGCGCGTGACGTCTCCAGCCCCCTCCCGGTTACACCACCGAGCGAGCGACAAGCCTTTGGGTGAGTGCCCGATCCCACCACAGACCAGGGTGGGTGAGCCCACCGAGGTTGGTCCGTGGCGTTCCACCCATGTGCCTGTTAAACACTGCTGTTGCATCTGCTTCCACCACCACCCCCAGCAGTATGCTCCATCCACTCCCCCCCCCTTCAAACTTTGCCCGTCTCATCAACACTGCCCCTGTTCTAGGGTTACCAACTGTCCCGTATTAGCCGGGACATCCCGTACATTGTCCTATAAATTGGTTTGTCCCATTCGGGACCGCCCTTGTGCCATATTTGACCCGTGTCCGGCCCTCGCCTCACCCGTCCCGACGTAGTGCAGCCCATGGAGTGCAGCAGCAGCAGCAGCGCCTCGCCCGTGGCCCCGTCGGTCGGCAAACCCGGCCAGCTGTCCGACCTTCGGACCTTCGCTTACCGCCGACACCACCACCCCTCCTTCTCGTGGCCGATCGTCGGTTCATGAGTTGGATGGGGCGCCGGACTTTGCGCGCAATGTCGCGCGGCCCGGGCCAAAACTCCTCAGCTGGCCCGCCGGCTGGGCTTTGTGTGCAGTCCAGCACCCGGGAGAACTCATCATTCACCCAGCCATGGCCGAGTCGGTCAACGAATTGCAGTCGGCGATCTGTCCCGTATTTTGACCTTTTGTCCCTTATTTGCAAGTGAGAAAGTTGGCAACACGACCCTCCCCCAACATTGTTCAGAAGCTTGAGTTTCTCCGCCATTGTTCCTCGTATGCTGTGAAAATGCACAGTCTTTCATTATTTTTTCTGCAAATCTCAACATAAAAGAAACGGGGTTTGCGCCCAACTTACCCATGACTACTAACTCCATCTGCGTTAGACCCACCTGCCTGCTTTTGGCCCAGACCCTTCCAAACTCTTCCTATCCATGTACCTGTCCAAATGTCTTTCAAGTGTTTTTATGTTTAGTTTAGAGATACAGCGTGGAAACAGGCCCTTCAGCCCACCGAGTCCGTGCTGACCAGCGATCCCTGCACATTAACACTAACCTACACACACAAGGGACAATTTACACATACACCAAGCCAATTAACCTACAAACCTGTACGTTTTTGGAGTGTGGAGTGTGGAGGAAATTGAAGCACCATGACAAAACCCACGCAGGTCACGAGGAGAGCGTACAAACTCCGTACAGGCAGCACCCGTAGTCAGGATTGAACCCGGGGACTCTGGTGCTGTGAGGCAGCAACTCTACCGCTGTGGCACTGTGAGGTGTTACAGTATCTGGTTTAACTACCTCCTCTGGCAGCTTCAGCTCAGATTCCTATTAAATCATTCTGCTCTCATCTTAAGCCTGTGCCCTTTAGTTTTAGACTCCTCCAGCCTGGGGAAAAGACTGACCGTCCAGTTTATCCATGCCCTTGTCAACAAGCAGCAGGCTGGGACACTCCCGGTGAGCTGGGACACCCCCGCGTCAGGGGCCTGGGGTGGAGAGTGTTGCACATGGCTGTGGCCTGTAACAGGCACTTGAGCCGGTTCACGGACTCACCAGCCGCCTGTCACTTCTGCGGCAAGGAAGAGACCGTGATCCATACGTACACGCAGTGTAAGAGGTTGCAGCCCCTGTTCGACTATGTGAAGGGGCTGCTCCTCAAGTATTGGCTACATTTTAGCCCCACACTCCTGATATTTGGGCACCCGGTACAGAAGGGGGGAGGGTCGGGAGGGAGGGAGGAGAGGGTCTCCCTGTCGGTCTGCTCCTGGGCCTGGTCAAGATGGACATTCGCGGGTCCAGACAGCAGGTAATTGACAGCCTCACCAGGGTCGACTGCCTGCCCGCTTTCCGGGTCTACGTCCGCGCCCACGTGTCCCTGGAGAGGGAACACGCGGTGTCCACGAGAACGCTGGAGGCCTTCCGTGAACGCTGGTCACCGCGGGGAGGCCGAGTGTATTATTGATAAAGTTGGCGATATATTAATTTGATGACTGTTTGTTTGCAAACTGCCAATATAGGCAGCCTTTGATCGTGTCAATACTCTGTATGTTTGTTTTATGAATAAAAGTAATTGTAAAAATAATCTTTCAAAAAGATGCGCAGGAGACACCCCGCTGGAGCAGCGACGGGGCCAATGTGAACAATGGGGGGGACTGGTGGGGGAAGGAGGGGAGGGAGGGGGGAGGAAGGAGGAACGAGGGAGGGGGAGAGGGGGGGGGGGGAGGAAGTGAGGGAAAGGGGGGAGAAGAGGGAGAAGGAGGGAGAGGGAGGGGAGATGGGGAGAGTGCCCTTTTTATTTCCTCCTTTTTAAATTCCCGCCGGTAATGGAGGGGATTGGGGGTCTGAGTTGAGGGGGGGGGGGAAGGAGGGAAAGGCTGCCTGCTGCCATGTGCGGCAGTAGGCAGTAGATGGAACTGTTAAAGAAGGAACTGCAGATGCTGGAAAAACGAAGAGACATAAATACTGGAGAAACTCAGTGGGTGAGGCAGCATCTATGGAGCGAAGGAAATAGGCGACTTTTCGGGTCGAGATCCTTCTTTTGACGAAACGTTGCCTATTTCCTTCGCTCCATAGATGCTGCCTCACCCGCTGACTTTCTCCAGATAGAACTGCTGGGTACTTTTGTAACAGTGTCGGCGCCATCACGTGGCCACACTTGTGTACTGCGCAGGTTGTTTGCAAAACAAAGCTTTTCACTGCACCCCTTCCAACTTCAATGGCATCTTTCCCAAAGCTGCGAGACCATAACTGTGCACACCGCGTGGCCTCACCAACTTCTTGTACAACTGTAACACGAGGTCTCAATGCTTGAACTCAACAACGGCAAAGAAGGGTCTCGACCCGAAACGTCACCCATTCCTTCTCTCCAGAGATGCTGCCTGTCCCGCTGAGTTACTCCAGCTTTTTGTGTCTATCTTCAGTTGAAACCAGCATCTGCAGTTCCTTCCTACACAACGCAAGTGTTCAGTTTCAGGTTAGTTTATTGTCACGTGTACCGAGGTACAGTGAAAAGCTTTTGTTGCGTGCTATCCAGTCAGCAGTAAGACAATGCGTGGTTACAATCGAGCCATTTACAGTATATAGATACACGATAAGGGAATAACGTTTAGTGCAAGGTAAAGCCAGCAAAGTCCGATCAAGGATAGTCCGAGGGTCTCCAAATGCCTTCTTCACACTACCTGTCAGGTGTGTTGGAAGGTGAAGCCACTGGAGTACCGTGCACAGATCTGACTGCCCACCACAGGAGGGATGCCATTGTGCCGGAGAGAGGGTAAAGATCTCCGAGAACCGCCTGTACATCTTGAGAAGGTTCCGCTCCTTCAACATCTGCAGTAAGATGCTGCAGATGTTCTACCAATCGGTGGTAGCCAGTGCCATCTTCTTCACTGCCGTGTGCTGGGGCAGCAGGGCAAAGGCCGCGGATGCCAATAGGATCAACAAACTCATCAGGAAGGCTGGCTCCATCCTGGGGGCAGAGTTGGAGTTGGATTCACGGGAGGTTGGTCTTGGAGGGGAGGATGCTCCTCAAACTGCGGAGCATCCTGGACAATACAGCTCACCCACTCCATGACACACTGGTCAACCTGAGGAGCACCTTCAGCAACAGACTGGTTCCCACCAAGATGCAGCACAGAACGCCACAGGAGATCCTTCTTCCCTGTGGCTATCAAACTGTACAACTCCTCCCCCTACTGTCGGAGAGTCATCATGGCGATCCCTTGAGGTTGAGGATGATGGTCTACGTTCTGTTGTTTTTATGGACTCTCGGGCGGATTATGAGTCCACTCCTGGCTTTGAAAGTTCTTCGGCATTCAGGGCAGGTAATTCCAGACGGCAGATCGGGCTTTGGTTGTTGCTGCCTCTCTTTCTGTTTTCTTCTCGTTCCTTCTAATTCTGCGCATCTCTCGGGCATCGAAGGTCGCTGTCCCTTCTTGGATGATGGTTCGCCAGAGTTTCCTGCCCTTGGCATTGGTTTGAGAAGTTTTGTGCTGCCCACAGAAGGAAGACGCCTGTGCGTGTGTTTGTTTAACGTGTACCTGATGTTGCACTCCAAGAAGCACAGGGTCCTTCACAAATCCATCAACTCATTCCAATGGGGCCAAGACGATTGGAGCCGATAGATCCGCTGCAGCCATCATCCGCCTTCACAGCCGTTGAGTTCAAGATAACTTCGCCCGCCGTTGGGGCTTTGTAGATTGGTTCGTTTGTAATCTGGACCCTCATCCTCGACCTCACCGCTATGGGTGGCCCTACCAGAATAGACAATAGACAATAGGTGCAGGAGTCGGCCATTCGGCCCTTCGAGCCAGCACCACCAATGTGATCACGGCTGATCATCCCGCAATCAGTACCCCGTTCCTGCCTTCTCCCCATATCCCCTGACTCCACTATCTTTAAGAGCCCTATCTAGCTCTCTCTTGAAAGTATCCAGAGAACCGGCGTCCACCGCCCTCTGAAGCGGGTGCTTCCGAATCATGGAATCTCACGGAATCGTGGGGACACGCTAGCCTCTGCATTACAAGGTAAATGATCCAAAGAGATCGACTGAGTGACTCCCCTCCTCCCAATCTTTGCACATACCCAATCCTTTCCTCACTTCACTTTAATTTCATGTTTTCATGTATTTTGTGTTTTATGACTGGTTGACAGATCAATTTCCCTCCTGGGATAAAAAAAAATTCTATCGTATCGTAGAGTGTTGCCTGGATGGGAGGACTTTAGTTCTGGGCAGGAATTAGACAGACTGGCGTGAATAAGACCTGATAAGAGGATTAATACAAGATACACGGATAGGGAAGAGAGTCAGAATATTTTTCCCGTGATAGGGGTATAAAAACAAGAGGCATAGACCCACTACAGGTTTTGGAGAGGGTGCAGAACAGGTTTACCAGTGATCTTATGGATGTGTATAAAATCATGAGAGGAATAGATCGGGTAGAGTCTCTTGCCCAGAGTAGGGGAATTGAGGACCAGAATCGAAGACTAGGTTTAAGGTGAAAGGCAAAAGATTTAATGAAAATCTGAAGGGCAACTTTTCCACACAAAGGGGGGTCGGTGCATGGAACAAGCTGCCAGAGGAGGTAGTTGAGGCTGGGACTATCGCAATGTTTAAGAAACAGTTAGACAGGTACAAGGATAGCACAGGTTTGGAGGGATATGGACCAAGATGGGACTAGTGGAGCTGGGACATGTTGGCCGGCGTGGGCAAATTGGGCCGAAGGGCCTGTTTCCACACTGTATCTAATGCTGCCTGGATCAGAGGGTATTAGCTGTAAGAAGTTAAGACAAATTTGGAGTCTGAAGAAGGGTCTCGACCTGAAACGTCACCTATTCCTTCTCTTTAGAAGGATGAGAGGATATCTTATTGAAACATGTGATAATTTTTATGGATTCGGACACGCTAGAGGCAGGAAACATGTTCCCGATGTTGGGGGAGTCCAGAACCTGGGGCCACAGTTTAAGAATAAGGGGTAAGCCATTTAGAGATGAGGAAACACTTTTTCTAACAGAGAGTGGTGAGTCTGTGGAATTCTCTGCCTCAGAGGGCGGTTCTCTGGATGCTTTCAAGAGAGAGTTAGATGGAGCTCTTAAAGACAGCGGGATCAGGGGATATGGGGAGAAGGCAGGAACGGGGTACTGATTGGGGATGATCAGCCATGATCACATCGGTGCTGGCTCGAAGGGCTGAATGGCCTACTCTTGCACCTATTGTCTATTGTCGATTGTCCAGAGATGCTGCCTGGCCCGCTGAGTTACTCCAGCATTTTGTGTCAACCTTAGACAGGTCAGGATTGTTTTCTCTGATGCGTCAGAAGTAGAGGGGAGAGCTGATAGAAGTCGTTATAATTATTAGAGGCATAGGCACAGAGGGAGGTGGGTGCCTGGAGCGTGCTGCCGGGGGTGGTGGTGGAGGCAGATATGATGGTGGTGTTTAAGAGGCGTTTAGATGGGCACATGGATATGCATGGAATCGAGTGGTATGGACCACGTGCAGATGGGGCTAGCAAAATGTGGCACGGGCGTTGGGGGCCGAAGGGCCTCTCTGGTGGAGCCAGGGTCACAGTGCGGACACTGACTGGCAGCTCACAGTGACCGTCACCCCAACAGCCAGCAGCTCCACTGTGCTGCCCTTAATGCCACCCTCCTGAGCTGTGAATGGCAGAGCCCCTCTGAGCACCTTCCAAATGAGGCGAGGGTCCCAGGGGTGGGGAGTCTGCCCCCCCCCTTTACTGGGGGTGGGGTGTGGGGATTCTGGTGACCCCAGGGTTGCCAACTGGCCCGTATTAGCTGGGGCATCCTGTAGATTGGGCTAAATTGGTTTGTCCCACACGGGACCACCCTTGTCCCGTATTTGACTGCCACTATGTAATCACCAGAGGGGTCACTTAGGCAGATCCCAGATGTGATACAGCAGCGTGCGTATGTGTTGTATGTGCTGTTGAAGCCACACCAGTGATCCACCCATCATCACATGCCACTTTATATGCATCAGTTGTACGCTATATCTTGCCTGTCTCTGTAACCCCCTCACCTCCATGTCCCCTCCCCCTCAAAATCCCTCCCTCCTCGCAATGTCCCCCTTCCCCTCTCAATGTCCCCACCCTCAATATCCCCCCTCCCCTCTCAATGTCCCCACCCTCTCAATATCCCCCCTTCCCTCTCAATGTCCCCCACCCCCTCTCAATATCTCCCCCTCCCTCCCCTCTCAATATCCCCCCCTCCCCTCAATGTCCCGACCCTCTCAATATCCCCCCTCCCCCCCATCTCAATGTCCCCACCCTCTCAATATCCCCCCTCCCCTCAATATCCCTCCCTCCCCTCAATGTCCCCACCCTCTCAATATCCCCCCTCCCCTCTCAATGTCCCCCCACTCTCAATATGCCCCCCTCCCCTCAATGTCCCCTCTCAATCAATGTCCCCACCCTCTCAATATCCCCCCCTCTCAATATCCCCCCCTCAATGTCCCCCCTCCTCAATGTCCCACCCTCTCAATATCCCCCCTCCCCTCTCAATGTCCTCTCAATGTCCCCCTCCCCTCTCAATGTCCCCACCCTCTCAATATCCCCCCCTCCCCTTTCAATCCCTGTCCCCTCTCAGTCCCCCCTCCTCTCAATATCCCCCCTCAATCCCCCCTCTCAATGTCCCCTCTCAATACCCCCCCCCCCCCTCTCAATATCTCCCCTCCCCCCTCTCAATCAATGTCCCCACCCTCCGCCTCCACATCCCCATGCACCCACCCCTTGCATTTCCTCCCATCCCATCGAATCAGTCCGGGAAAGAGGCCCTTTGGCCCTACGTGCCTGCATCGACCAACATGCACGGTCTACACCACTGCCTTATTGCCCCTTACATGCCCTGTCTACCATTTTGTCCCTTATTTGGTAGTGGGAAAGTTAGCGACCATTTGGGGGGTTGGGGTCTAGGGACCCCTGTCCCGGTGGTGGAGCCCCCACCACAGTGTGAATCCCCCAGCTGTCCAAACTCCCTATCACCACCGTCTGCAGTCAGGGACAAGGCTGCCATCTGCTGGCCGGATGTCCCTGGCACTGATGGGGGCCGTGATTCAAGCCCTCAACCCTCATCTGTGGAGGTCGTGGGGAGAATCCTGGCTCGCTGTGGAAGAACGTGGTGGACCGTCACACCAACTCCAGGCCTCTTGCACGCAATCCCCGGGTTGCGAACAGATAAGAGTCATGGTGGGAGATAACAGTCTCTCCGCATCTGTTGCCTCTCCGCGACTGTAGCCTCCCCACCACAGGGCAGGACAACAGGGGAAGCTCAGTCCCAGGGAGTCAGTGGTTCCGGTTGGCAAGTTGTATAAGAATATCACGCAGTCTTTATTCAATAAATACAGAGATCCATGATGTGTTAAACTATAGCAGGTCATGTGCGTGTGGGAGGAGGGGACCACCCCCATCAGGTGTCCAAGCCCCCGCCCCCCTCCACGATCACTCTTTCGTGGCGAGCTGGTTCTCATGCCTTCTCTGCTGCAGGTATCTTTGAAAGGCAGGCTCCTCTCTCTGCTCCTCCGCCTCTGTCAAGGGAAGGGAACGAGAGACTGAGAGAGCAGTACAGCACAGGGTCAGGCCCTTCGGCCCAGCCTGGACATGATGGCAAGCTACACCAATCTCTGCCCATACATGATCCATACCCCTGCACATCCATGTGCCCATCTAAAACCCTCTTAGACATCACCATCATATCTGCCTCCACCGCCACCCCTGGCAGCGCGTTCCAGGCACCCACCACCCTCTGTGTAAAACACATCCCCCGCACATCTCCTCTGAACTTTGGGAGACAAAAATGCTGGAGAAACTCAGTGGGTGAGGCAGCATCTACGGAACGAAGGAAATCGGGTATGTTAGCATTCATAGCAAAAAGATTTGAGTATGAGCAGGGAGGTTATACTGCAGTTGTACAGGGTCTTGGTGAGACTACACCTGGAGTATTGTGTACAGTTTTGGTCTCCTAATTTGAGGAAAGACATTCTTACCATAGAGGGAGTACAGAGAAGGTTCACCAGACTGATTCCTGGGATGTCAGGACTTTCATATGAAGAAAGACTGGGTAGACTTGGCTTGTACGCGCTAGAATTTAGAAGATTGAGGGGGGATCTTATAGAAACTTACAAAATTCTTAAAGGGTTGGACAGGCTAGATGCAGGAAGATTGTTCCCGATGTTGGGGAAGTCCAGAACAAGGGGTCACAGTTTAAGGATAAGGGGGAAGTCTTTTAGGACCGAGATGAGAAAAACATTTTTCACACAGAGAGTGGTGAATCTGTGGAATTCTCTTCCACAGAAGGTAGTTGAGGCCAGTTCATTGGCTATATTTAAGAGGGAGTTAGATGTGGCCCTTGTGGCTAAAGGGATCGGGGGGATGGAGAGAAGGCAGGGATGGGATACTGAGTTGGATGATCAGCCATGATCATATTGAATGGCGGTGCAGGCTCGAAGGGCCGAATGGCCTACTCCTGCACCTATTTTC
The DNA here is from genome assembly GCF_028641065.1 of Leucoraja erinaceus. NCBI lineage: Eukaryota > Metazoa > Chordata > Chondrichthyes > Rajiformes > Rajidae > Leucoraja > Leucoraja erinaceus. Next base: position 70,485,865 of record NC_073384.1, on the reverse strand, counting down.
TATGTTTCTATGACCCTTCTTCAGAGAACTTTGTGTCTTTTACCTTAAAGCTCTGCCCTCTGCTTTTTCAGAGTGTCCACCCTATCTATGCTCCATGTAATTTATTCCCCTTCACACGGGTCTCCCTGCAACCTCCGTAGTCCCAGGAAACACAACCCAAGTCTGTCCAACCTCTCAATCACTGAAGCTCCCCATAGTTTAGAGATACAGCGAGGAGACAGCCAGCGATCCCCGCACATTAACACTACCCTATACACACTAGGGACAAGTTTACATTTACACCAAGCCAATGAACCGACAAACCTGTACGTCTTTGGAGAGTGGGAGGAAACTGAAGATCTCGGAGAAAACCCACGCAGGTCACGGGGAGAACGTACAAACTCCGTAGTCTCAACTGCGTACAAAGGCAGCAACTCTACCGCTGTGCCACCATGCCACACGGATCCAGCATCATCCTGATGAACATCTGACTGTGCAAATCAAAGATCCTATAGCGGAGCAAGGTAGACCACTCCTGCTAAATGCAATGGGCTGACGTGTAGTACGCAACGGAGCGGAACGTGGGCCTTTTTTTCATCCTTTTCCGTAACCGGACCCGACCCGACTCGCAGTGTAATCAACGTTGCGGGGGAACAGTTTGTGTTAATAAATTATAATTCTGAAAATGAAGAGAAGAATTTTACCAAATAGCTTTTATTTTTACGAGGATGTTTCCGTAACCGGCTTCCGTCTCTGCACAAGTATCTTTGCTCTGCTATGGGATGTTTGGTGCGGAGACGGAAGCCGGTTACGGAAATGGGGCCCATGACCGTGCTATGTCTTTTACGTCAAGTGATCTATCTTGCTTGCTATAGGATCTTTGGTACAAAGGAGTCCACTCCCACCCCTCCTCTGGCTTGTCCACAGTGGAGGGGCCTACACCTGGTCCCAATCCTGCCCCACCCAGACCACTGCGGGTGTGGGTCAGTCACCGCCTCTCTCCAGCCCCGGTCACTGCCACTTACTTTGATGGTCCAGGTCGTCCGTATCGGAATCCACTTCCTCCTGCAGCTCATCGCCGGCTCCACGGCTCAGGATCAGCCCCGACGGGCCGGCCTCAACCTCACCCTCCCTGTCTGTGAGGCACAGGGGGCAGGGTCAGCCTCACACTCACCTCCATACATACCCCACTCAGCCCACGCTACCAGCACTCTCTACCTCCCAACACTGTCTCCCCCCCCCCACCACACTGCCCACTCCCCCACTATCACGCCCCCCCACACTCTCCTCCCCTCTCTCTTCACTCTCCCCACGCTCTTCCCCCCCCCCCACTCTCCCCACTATCTCCCCCCCCACACTCTCCTGCCCTACTCTCCCAACATCTATCCCCCCCCCCCCCCCCCCACTATCTCCCCTCCCCCACAGGTCCACAACACACCTCCCCACTCTACCGGCACACAAGACTACAGCACAGGAACAGGCCATTCGGCCCACAATGTCCATGCCACACAGCATGCCCAGATACACGCATCTCCTCTGCCTGCACCTGATCTATATCCCTCCATATCCACGTGCCTATCCAAAAGCCTCTTAAACCTCACTATCATATCTGCCTCCACCACCACTGCCCCCAGCTGTACGTTCCACACGCCCACCACCCGCTATGTGTGGGGAAAAAACTTGTCCCGCATATCACCATGAAATGTTGTCCCTCTACCTTGAAGCTATGCTCTGACTGTCTGCCCTATCTCTGCCTCTCATCATTTTATATATTCCCATCAGTTCTCTCCACAATCTCCGGCGTTCCAGAGAAAACAATCCAAGTCTGTCCAAAAAGGGTCTCTACCCGAAACGTCACCTAGTCCTTCTCTCCAGAGATGCTGCCTCACCTGCTGAGTTACTCCAGCATTTTGTGTCTACCCAAGTCTGTCCAACTTATCCCTGGAGCTGAAACCCTCTAATCCTGGCAGCATTCTGGTAAACAAATGCCCTGGGTCTCTGGCCCTCTCCCTTTGCTGGCTTTACCTTGTACTAAAGATTATTCCCTTATCATGTATCTGTACACTGTAAATGGCTCGATTGTAATCATGTATTGTCTTACCGTGACAATAAACTAAATTGAACTGAGCTGCAGATGCTGGAATCTTAAGCAACTAACAAATTGCTGGAAGAACTCAGCAGGTGAAGCAGCGCCTGTGGAGGCAGAGGGATGGTGGGCTTTTCACTGCAGTTTGGTACACGTGATGATAACCTGAACTAAACTCAGGCTAGGGGCCGTCTCTGCCCCCCTCCCCCCCCCCCCCACGGGGTGGGCGATGCTCCCACCTACCCGCGGAAGGAGACTGATGGTCCGAGTCCATGGACACGTCCCCCATGTCTCTCCGCAGTCTCTCCAACTGCTCCTCACGATTCCTCATCTCCTTATCAGCCTGACACACATACAGGAGGTTACACAGGCTCGGGTGTGGGGGGGGAGAATATAGAAGAATACATAGCAGTAGATGTCAGCTATTTTATGTAATCAGACATCAGCTTATTTTACTTAACCTCACGTGATTGTTAGTCATTTAGCAGCACTTAATAAAATCATTTATCCAGTAAACAAGACACTAAACAAGTTACTTATTTTTACTTTTGCATCTTTGTATTCTTAATAAATACATTTGTATCTTTGTACTCAACTTATAAACTAGATAAATTCCCTTATCAACATTTAATTACGGGCTAATAATGGGAAAAAAGCTTATACATAAATTCTGGAAAAATGCGCCCACACCAACAATAAAAATGTGGATATCAAATATGTTTGAAACATTACATCTGGAAGAGATGAGATTCCTCTTAGCAGGTAAAGCAGACCAATTCCAAAAGACGTGGTCTATGTTTCTGGACCTATTACAAGTATGAGGTGCAATAGTAATTTTAAAAAAGTAAATAAATAAATAAATGGTATCAGGACCTGGTAACGGGAGGTAAAACAACAAAAACAGACTTGGTTGGTAGCCCCCTTTCTGCAGAGTTTAATGTTATAATAGAGCGATTGTTCCTATTTTCTTTTTCTTTCTTTTCTAGGGTCTATTTTCTCACTTTACTTCCTTCTCTAACTTCTTTTCTAAGGGGCTTTCTTTTCCCAACACTCTTGCACTTCACGACTCTCGCGCACTTTCTTTACTTTCTTTACTTCTATCTTTTTCTTAAAGCTCAAAAAAAAAATGAAGCAGTACAAAAAATGTATTAAGATATATGTGTTGTGTAGTATTGTAATTTACCGTACTTCTAATAAAAATGAAATATTTTTAAAAAAAAGGAAAACTTATAAACTAGTATGTAACATTATAATATGGTGTGTAACCTTTAGCTAGGAAATAAGGGTGGCGAAGTAGACACAGCTGGGATATTAGAGTAACAGTTTGGAATTTATGGGTGGTGAAAGAGGAAGAGATATGAGGTGAAATGTAAAGTTTAATAAGACTGAACCAAGGTCAGAAGTTAATGGTGGCGAGACAGAGAATGTTAGAATCGAAGATAGATTGATGCAAGAGGAGTGCAGCATGCAAGACAAGGTAGAGAAGATATGGCTATGAAATTGTAATAAAAAGCAGCCATTTTCTGTAATCGGATAGCAATTAGAGAACGGACAGGCGGGTGTCGTCTTTGAATGTTCCAGCCAATGTTTGCAAATAAAGGCTTCCGCCTTCTTGAAAAATTCTCCGTGTCTGCGCCACCTTATCCAACCCTGAGTCTCTTAACCACAACAGGGTCACAAAGCAAGGAGGAAAGATAGGGGAGGGAGAGATAGAGGGGATTGGAAGGGGGTGGGCAAAATATAAGTCTACCCCAAGTTCAAGTTCAAGTGAGTTTATTGTCATGTGTCCCTGTATAGAACAATGAAATTCTTGCTTTGCTTCAGCACACAGAACATAGTAGACATTTACTACAAAACAGATAAGTGTGTCCATATACCATGATATAAATATATACACACATGAATAAATAAACCTGATAAAGTGCAAATAACAGAAAATGGGTTATTAATAGTACCTGCGATAATAAAGAACCATGGGACAACAGCCTCCCACACCCTCCTCCTCTAAACCCTGACCCCCACCCCTATCTTCCCCACCTCGTGACCCCTGACCCCAGCCTCTCCCTCCTCCATGTGACCTCTGACCCCTCCCGCACTCCCCTGGTGCCCCCATCAGCCACTCACCAGGTGCTGCTTCATCTTCAGGTAGTAGGGGCGGTACTCACTGTGGGGAGAAGAGCAGAGGCTGGTCAATGTGGGCAGGGGGGGGGGGAGGGGGGGGAGGGGGAGAGAGTAGGGGGAGAGAGCAAGTAGGGAGAGTGAGGTGGGGGAAGAGAAGGAAGAGTGGGAGCGGAAGGGGGGGGGGGAGAGGGGGAGGGGAGAGGAGGGGGGGGGGGAGGGGAGGGGGGGGGAGGGGAGGAAAGGGGAGGGGGGGGGAGGGGAGAGGGGAGGGAGGAGGGGGGGGGAGAGGGGGTGGGAAGTGGGGGATGGGGAAATGGGACAGGTAGTACGGAGAGGGGGGAGAGGAGAGGGGGGAGAGGAGAGGGGGGAGAGGAGAGGGGGGGAGAGTAGGGGGGGAGAGAGTGAGAGTGAGTGGGGAGAGGTGTGGGGAGAGGTGGGGAGGAGTGGAAGTGGGGGAGGGGTGTGCAGAGGGGGGAGTGGAGGGCAAAGGAGACGGGGAGTCAGACGGCCCCCCGCCACCGTGACACTCACAGGTCGTACTCCACGACTGCCTCAGCCACGTGTCCGAGGAAGTCGTCCATCCCCGTCCCTCTCCACCGCCGATACCCCCACCACCTGCGGGAGAACATGCTGCAGTCAGATACGGACAGGGGGTAGTGCCGGCAGCCCCACCCCCAGGGCCTGACACCCACACCACCGGGGGAGATGGACAGGAGGGGGGGGGGGGGGATGCCGCCCCCACTCCCAGAATTTGGCCCCCCTTCCCACACTCTCCCCTCCCACCCCACCATCCCCCGTCCCCACCATCAGCATTGACCCCCCTCCCCCCCCCCCCCCCCCCCACCCTCAGCATCCCTGGTCCCCGGGCAGTTACCACACCGGACCTGCCTGCGTCACAGAGACACTTTGTCCCCATTGATCACCCCCTCCCACTCTGCCATGGCTGGTGGCAAATACCGCCGTGCCCACCGACTCCCAGCCGCAGGCAGGCACGGGCTGCACTCTGCTCTCTCACATGGGGTGGGGGGGAGGGGGGGAGAGGGTGGCCATTACCCGCAGGGTGCTGTAGAACTCGTCCAGCACCAGGCTCATGGAGCGGGTCAGGTTACTGGCAAAGCTCGTCTCCTGGTTCAGCGCATCCTGGAACGATTCAAAATCCGTCATCCACTCCACGGCAAACGTGTGGCTCACAATGTCAACCTGTAGGATCAGCACAACACACACCATCACTGTCTGCTACCACTGCCCCAGTGGAGAGATCACTGCCCCGGGGGGGGGGGGGGGGGGATCACTGCCCCAGAGTGGGGAGATCACTGCCTAGGTCAGCAATCATTGCCACAGGCGGTATCACAGCCTGAGGGTGTTGCAGGGAGTGTAGACAGGGGGAGGGGTGAGCGGAGATGGCGGGGGAACGTCGGCAGCCAGGTTCAGCACTAGATACTTCCCCCATGTTCCACCGCTGCCCCTAGAGCAGCCACACAGGTTTGCCAGCGGTGAAGGGTGGTCGGTGGGGACGGGTAGCTGGCTCGGTGCCTGCAGACTGGGTCTGGTGAGTGTGTGGGGGCCGCGCGCAGTGAGTGGGGCAATAAAGTCCTACCTTGTTCATGACCACAATGAACGGCAGCCTGGTCTTGTACAGGATGCTGAGAGGGAAACGGGTGAAGTCATCAGAGCCCCGCACAGACACAAAGATGTAAAATATACCGGGCAGTCCAGGGGTCACCCCGCTCCCCTCCCAGGATCACCCTCTCCCCCAGGGTGAACCCCCACCCATCTCCCAGAGTCACACCCTCCCAGGGTCACCCCCATCCCCCCCCCGATCACCAGCCCCCCAGGGTCACCCCCTCCCCCAGGGACACCCCCCTCCCCCAGGGCCACCCCTCCCCCAGGGTCACCCCCTCCCCCAGGGCCACCCCTCCCCCAGGGTCACCAGCCCCCCAGGGACACCCCTCCCCCAGGGACACCCCCTCCCCCAGGGCCACCCCCTCCCCCAGGGTCACCAGCCCCCCAGGGACACCCCTCCCCCAGGGACACCCCCCCCCCCAGGGCCACCCCTCCCCCAGGGTCACCCCCCTCCCCCAGGGCCACCCCTCCCCCAGGGTCACCAGCCCCCCAGGGACACCCCTCCCCCAGGGACACACCCGCTCCCCCAGGGACACCCCCTCCCCCAGGGCCACCCCCTCCCCCCAGGGTCACCAGCCCCCCAGGGACACCCCTCCCCCAGGGTCACCCCCTCCCCCAGGGCCACCCCCTCCCCCAGGGTCACCCCCTCCCCCAGGGTCACCCCTCCCCCAGGGTCACCCCCTCCCCAGGGTCACCAGCCCCCCAGGGCCACCCCCTCCCCCAGGGTCACCCCCTCCCCCAGGGTCACCCCCTCCCCCAGGGTCACCAGCCCCCCAGGGTCACCCCCTCCCCCCAGGGCCACCCCCTCCCCCAGGGCCACCCCCTCCCCCAGGGCCACCCCCTCCCCCAGGGACACCCCCTCCCCCAGGGTCACCAGCCCCCCAGGGGACACCAGTCCCCCAGGGTCACCCCCTCCCCCAGGGTCACCAGCCCCCGGGGTCACCCTCTCCCCCAGGGTCACCCCCCCCCCAGGGTCACCAGCCCCCCAGGGTCACCCCCTCCCCCAGGGTCACCCCCTCCCCCAGGGTCACCAGCCCCCCAGGGTCACCCCCTCCCCCAGGGTCACCAGCCCCCCAGGGTCACCCCCTCCCCCAGGGTCACCCCCTCCCCAGGGTCACCCCCGGCCCGGTCGTACCTGCAGGCGTACACATGTTGGACATGAAGGTGACGGGGTTGGTGCTTCGTGACGTGTCCATCACGTACACAATGACAGTGGCAAACGTGGAGGCCTGCAGGGAGATCACAGTTAACCCCGGCACAAGGGGCGAGGGTTCGCAGGTCAGGTGCATGGGGCGAGAGGTTGGGGGGGGTCAGGGGCAGTGGATAGGATAATCCACTCCCACGCCACACAGAACAAAGCTCCGTCTACACCTCCCCATCACAAACCATCCCCTGGGTCAGACACAGAGAGAGAGACCCTCCCTCCACACCTTCCCATCACAAACTCCCAGGCCCAAGAAGGCCATCCGCGGGTCCAGGCAGCGGGCGGTCGACGGCCACACTAGGGTCGGCTGCCTGCACCTTTTCCGGGCCTACGTCCGTGCTCACGTGTCCCTGGAGAGGCAGCACGCGGTATCCACCGGGACTCTGGAGGCCTTCCGTGAACGCTGGTCACCGCAGGGGGACCGAGCATATTGGTGATAAAGTTGACAATATTTTAATTTGATAAGTCTGTAAACTGCCAATAGAGGCAGTCGTGATTGTGTTCCTACTCTGTATCTGTGTTAGTTTTGAATAGAAGCACGTTGTGTTATCATTTAAAAAAAAAGGTCAGACACACAGAGGGACGCTCCATTGGGGTCAGTTTTTTTTAAATGAGGGCGGCAAACTTGAGGCATGTTGTGGGTCGTTATGAGAGTGCGGTTATCTTAATTCCTTCAAACATACACCAGTCTACAGACAAAATAATTTAGTTTAGTTTAGAGGTACAGCGCGGAAACAGGCCCATTCGGCCCATCGAGTCCGCTCCAACCAGCGATCCCCGCACATTAACACTATCCTATACCCACATGGGACAATTTTTACATTTACCAAGTCAATTAACCTACAAACCTGCACGTCTTTGGAATTTATTTTCGGGTCAGGTGGTTAAATGGGGCACCAGGGAACGAGGTTTCACAGTGAGTGGCTCACACTGCCTCGACTGGGGTAGTAGAGGTTAGATACTGTGAGACTGCCTCAACACTGCCCAATGTGATACGTGGGGCAGGTACAGCGTCTCGGAGCACAGCTTGTGTTGATGTCGTGTGCACGGGTCGCATGGTTACAGCTTAATACCCACCAAGGCCTCTGTGATGATGGTTCCTGACGCCGACCAGGTGAACACTTCAATCTGTCCAGGGGTGTCTATCAGAACGTACCTTTAACATTCAAACATCATAAGGTCATGTTCATATGTTATAGGAGCTGAATTAGGCCATTCGGCTCATCTACGCCACCATTCAATCATCTCTCCCTCCAAACCCCAATCTCCTGTCTTCTCCACATTAGTTTAGTTTAGAGATACAGTGAGGAAAACAGGCCCTTCCGCCCACCGAGTCCAGGCCGACCAGCGATCCCCACACATTAACACTATCCTACACCCACTAGGGACAATGTTTCATTTACCAAGCCAATTAACCTACAAACCTGTACGTCTTTGGAGTGTGGGAGGCAAATGAAGATCTCGGAGAAAACCCACGCAGGTCACGGGGAGAACGTACAAACTCCGTACAGACAGCGCCCGTAGTCGGGATCGAACCCGGGTCTCTGGCGCTGCATTCGCTGTAAGGCAGCAACTCTACCGCTGCGCCACCGTGACCACCCCTGACACCCGTACTAATCAAGACTCTATCCATCTCTGCCTTAAAAATATCCACTGACTTGGCCTCCACAGCCTTCTGTACCAAATAATTCCACAGATTCACCACCCTCTGACTAAAGAAATTCCTCTTCATTTCCTTCTTAAAGGAACGTCCTTTAATTCTGAGGCTATGACCTCTAGTCCTAGACTCTCCCACTGGTGGAAACATCCTCTCCACATCCACTCTATCCAAGGCTTTCACTATTCTGTATATTTCAATGAGGTCCCCCCCTCATTCTTCTAAACTCCAGCGAGTACAGGCCCAGTGTCGTCAAAGGCGCATCATATGCTAACCCACTCATTCCTGGGATCATTCTCGTAAACCTCCTCTGGACCCTCTCCAGAGCCAGCACATCCTTCCTCAGATATGGTGCCCAAAATTGCTCACAATATTCCAAATGCTGCCTGACCAGCTCCTTATAGAGCCTCAACATTACATCCCTGTTTTTGTATTCTAGACCTCTTGAAATAAATGCTAGCATTGAGTTTGCTTTCTTTACTACCGATTCGACTTGCAGTTTAATTTTTTGGAAATCCTGCACCAGCAATCCCAAGTCCCTTTCCACCTCCGATTTCTGGATTCTCACCCGAAAATAGTCTACACCTTTATTCCCACTACCAAAATGCAAGACTCCACACTTTGCTACACTGTATTCCATCTGCCACTTCTCTGCCCACTCTCCCAACCTGTCCAACTCCTTCTGCAGAGTCCCTGCTTTCTCTACACAACCTGCCCCTTCATCTATTTTCGTATCATCCCCAAACTTGGCAACAAAGCCTTCAATCCCCTCATCCAAGTCATTAATATACAACTTGAAGAGTAGTGGCCCCAGCACAGAGCCCTGCGGAACTCCGCTAGTCACTGGCAGCCAACCAGAAAAAGCCCCCTTTATTGCCACTCTTTGCCTTCTGCCATCCCCTTCACAAAGCCATGCTGACTTTGGCCTATTTTATCATGAACTTCCCAGTACGTCATAACCTCATCCTTTAGGGCTCTTAAAAAGAGCGGAGTCAGGGGATATGGGGAGAAGGCAGGAACGGGGTACTGATTGGGGATGATCAGCCATGATCACATTGAATGGCGGTGCTGGCTCGAAGGGCCAAATGGCCTCCTCCTGCACCTATTGTCTATGGTCTATTTATAATGGCGTCTAAAATGGTACCAACCACTGAAGTCAGACTAACCGGCCTATAGTTCCCACTATTCTGCTTTGCTCCCTTCTTGTGCAGCGGGGTAATATTGCCAATTTTCCAATGGTCTGGAACCACTCCTGACTCTAGTGATTCTTGAAATATCACTATCAATGCGTCCACAATCTCTAAAGCCACCTCTTTCAGAACCCTAGGGTGCAGTCCATCTGGTCCAGGTGACTTATCCACCTTCAGCCCTTTCAGCTTCCCAAGCACCTTCTCCCTAGTAATAGCCACTCCACTAACTTCCACCCCCTGACTCTCTTGAATTTCAGGCATGTTACTGGTGTCTTCCACTGTGAAGACTGATGCTAAAAAGTTATTCAACTCCTCTGCCATTTCTTTATTCCCCATTATCACTTCTCCTGCATCATTCTCCAGCGGCCCAACGTCCACTCTTGCCTCTTTCTTGCTCTTTATATAACTGAAGAAACTCTTGCTATCCTCTTTTATATTATTGGCTGGTTTACCTTCGTATTTCATCTTTTCTCCCCGTATTGCCTTGTTAGTTCAAGGAGGAACTGCAGATGCTGGAAAATCGAAGGTAGACAAAAGTGCTGGTGAAACTCAGCGGGTGCAGCAGCATTTCCAGCTGAGTTTCTCCAGCACTTTTGTCTACCTTCAATTTTCCAGCATCTGCAGTTCCTTCTTTGGCCCATTTCCTTCGCTCCATAGATGATGCCGCACCCACTGAGTTTCTCCAGTACCTTTGTCTACCTTGCCTTGTTAGTTACCTTCTGTTGTTCTTTAAAAGCTTCCCATTCCTCTTTGCTATGTTATACGCATCTCTTTTAGTTTTATACTGTCCTTGACTTCCCTTGTCAGCCACGGTCACCTCTTTCTCCCCCTAGAATCTTTCTTCCTCTTTGGAATGAAAAGATCCTGCATCTTCCGGATTATTCCCAGAAATTCCTGCCATTGCTGTTCCACTGTCATCCCTGCTAGGGTCCCTTTCCAGTCAACTTTGGCCAGCTCCTCCCTCATGCCTCTGTAGTCCCCTTTGCTCAGCTGTAATACTGACACATCCGATATCACCTTCTCCCTCTCAAATTGCAGATTAAAACTTATCATATTGTTGTCGCTACCTCCTAATGGCTCCTGTACCTTGAGCTCCCTCATCAAATCCGGTTCATTACACAACACTAAATCCAGAATTGCCTTTTCCCTGGTAGGCTCCATTACAAGTTTCTCTAAGAATCCATCACGGAGGCACTCTACAAATTCCATCTCTTGGTGTCCAGTTCCAACCTGATTTACCCAGTCTACCTACAGATTGAAATCTCCCATGACCACCGTAGCCTTGCCTTTCTTACACGCTGATGTAACTTGAATCCTATATCCTGGCTACTGTTTGGGGGCCTGTAAATAACTCCCATTAGGGTCTTTTTCCCCTGTATAAATTTCTCAGCTCTATCCACAATGACTCTTCAACTTCTGATCCCATGTCACCCCTCACTAAGGACTAAATTTAATTCCTTACTAACAGAGCTACCCCACCCCCTCTGCCCACCTGTCTGTCTTTCCAATAGGACGCATAACCTTGAAGATTCAGCTGCCAGCTCCGATCCCCTTGCAGCCACGTCTCCGTAATTCCCACAACATCACACCTACCAATGACTAACTGTGCCACAAGCTCATCCACCATGTTCCTATACAGCGTGCATTCAAATACAACACCTTTAATTTGGTATTCACCCCACCTCTCAAACCAGTCCCGACTTTACCCAACCTCTGTCTTGTCCCTTGTTAAACTTTCCGTCCCATTAATTCTGAAAACTTCTGTAACTTTTCCTGCATTCTCTCTTTCCCTTGAACTCCACCCACACACTTCCAAGTTGTTGCTCTTTCCAGCTCTATCTACGGCCTGGTTTAGTTTCAAGCTCTATCTATCTTGGTTTGCCAGGAGTCTGGTCCCAGCCGGGTTCAAGTGGAGCATGTTTATGCACCGGTTTAATCGTTTTTTTCCCCCAGACGCTACAGAACTAAGCTAACATTCTCAGCAGAAGCCTCCGGTTTGTTTTAATTCATTCACGGGACACAGCCGCCATTTGCCACTCACCTGGAACGGCTGCTGGTCCCACGTGATGACACAGTTCAGGTTTGGCCTTCTCTCCCTGACGTCCAGGACTACAGAACAGTGGCACAGGGAGGCAATGCCTGGACTGGCTTTACCACGCTGTTCCAGGTGTGGACTCCTATATACATCGGCGGCACCAAGCGCAGGCTCGGCGATCGTTTCCGACACCTGCGCTCAGTCCACCTAAACCTATCTGATCTCCCAGTTGCCAAGCGCTTTACCTCCCCCTCCCATTCCAACCTTTCTGTCCTGGGCCTCCTCCATTGTCAGAGTGAGGCCCAGCGCAAATTGGAGGAACAACACCTCATATTTGGCTTGGGTAGCTTACATACCCCAGCGGTATGAACATTGACTTCTCTAACTTCAAGTAGCCCTTGCTTTCCCTCTCCCTTTCTCTGACCAGTATGACTGTCCTCACGATTGAATTTTATCTCTGTATGCCTCGTTGTCATCTTCCCCAGGCTAACAATGATCTACTCTACATTTTCCTCAAGCTTCGTCCCCTTTGTTCCCTCGTTTTCACACCGTATCCTTCCATATTTCTGTGTCTCTCTTTCCCCCTGACTCTCAGTCTGAAGAAGGGTCTCAACCTGAAACCTCACCCATTCCTTCTACCCAGAGTTTCTCCAGCATTTGTTGTCTATCTGGCCTTGGATAAACCAGAGGTAGCCTCATTTAGATTGGGCTGATGTAACTCCACTTTTTAGGGCTAATGTAACCTCACTCTTTAAGAAAGGAGGGAGAGAAAACGGGGAATTATAGACCAGTTATCCTGACATCGGTAGTGGGGAAGATGCTGGAGTCAACTGTTAAAGATGTTATAGCAGTGCATTTGGAAAGCAGTGACTGGGTCGGTCAAAGTCAGCATGGATTTATGAAGGGGACATCTTGACTAATCTTCTGGAATATTTTGAGGATGTAACAAGTAGAGTGGATAAGGGAGAGCCAGTGGATGTGGTGTATCTGGACTTTCAGAAAGCCTTTGACAAGGTCCCACACAAGAGATTAGTGTGCAAAATTAGAGCACATGGTATTGGGGGTAGGGTATTGACATGGATAGAGATCTGGTTGGCAGACAGGAAGCAAAGAGTAGGAATTAACGGGTCCTTTTCAGAATGACAGGCAGTGACTAGTGGGATGCTGCAAGGCTCGTTGCTGGGACCCCAGCTGTTTACAATATGTATTAATGATTTAGACAAAGGAATTAAATTAACATCTCCAAGTTTGCGGATGACACAAAGCTGGGTGGTAATGTGAGCTGCGATGAGGATGCTATGAGGCTGCAGGGCGACTTGGATAGGTTGGGTGAGTGGGCAGATGCATGGCAGATGCAGTATAATGTGGATAAATGTGAGGTTATCCACTTTGGTGGCAAGAACAAGAATTCAGATTATTATCTGAATGGTGTCAGATTAGGAAAAGGAGAGGTGCAACGAGACCTGGGTGTCCTTGTACATCAGTCACTGAAGGTAAACATGCAGATACAGCAGGCAGTGTAGAAAGCAAATGGCATGTTGGCCTTCATAGCGAGAGGATTTGAGTATAGGAGCAAAGGGGTTCTTCGACAGTTGTACAGGGCCCTGGCGAGACCGCACCTGGAGTATTGTATGCAGTTTTGGTCTCCTAATTTGAGGAGGGACATTCTTGCTATTGAGGGAGTGCAGCGTAGGTTCACCAGGTTAATTCCCGGGATGGCGGGACTGTCATATGATGAAAGAATGGGCTTGTATTCACTGGAATTTAGAAGGATGAGAGGGGATCTTATAGAAAGCTATAACATTCTTAAGGGAGTGTTAGATGCTGGAATAATGTTCCCGATGTTGGGGGAGCCCAGAACCAGGGGTCACAGTTTAAGAATTATTTTGCAGTTCTACCCATTCCAATTCTACAGCATCCAAGCTAATGTCTCTCCTTGCTATTGCATTAATCTCCTCATTAGCCAGCAATGCCATCCCACCTCCTCTTCCTTCCGTCTATCCTTCCTGAATATCAAATACCCCTGCATGTTTAGCTCCCAGCCTTGGTCACCCTGGAGCCATGTCTCTGTAATTCCATTTAGGACTGAGATGAGAAAAAATGTTTTCACCCACAGGATTGTGAATCTGTGGAATTCAAGGCAATTCACTGGATGTTTTCAAGAGCGAGTTAGATACAGCCCTTAGGGCTAACGGAATCAAAGGATATGGGGAGAAAGCAGGAACGGGGTACTGATTTTGTATGATCATCCATGATTATATTGAATAATGGCTGGAAGGGCTGAATGGCCTCCTCCTGCACCAATTTTCTATGCTTCTATGGCAGAGTTGATACAGGATACAGTGAGGAGGCTGGGACAAGGGGACACCATCCAAAATCAAGGAGCATGATGTTCAAGATTGAAATGAAGAGCAACCTCTTCACCCTGAGGCCGGTGAATCTGTGGAATTCTCTTCCCTGGATGTCTGCACTGCCTTCTTTCAGGACTGGGATATTTATATCTCTGTATATTAGTGCAGAGGCACTGGAGGCAGGAAACATGTTCCCGGTGTTGGGGGAGTCCAGAACCAGGGGCCACAGTTTAAGAATAAGGGGTCGGCCATTTAGAGCAGAGATGAGGTAAAATGTTTTTACCCAGAGAGTTGCGAATGTGTGGAATTCTCTGCCTCAGAATGCAGTGGAGGCCGATTCTCTGGATGCTTTCAAGAGTTAGATGGGGCTGTTAAAGATAACGGAGTCAAGGGATATGGGGAGAAGGCAGAAACGGGGTACTGATTGTGGATGATCAGCCATGATCACAGTGCTGGCTCGAAGGGGCGTATGGCCTACTCCTACACCTATTGTCTATGTATTGTCTATGCATCTTTGTCAAGGGGGATGGGACACCACTAGCTCTGCTCTTACTGTAGTTCACCAAGGAGCCTTCACCGCTCAGATCTCTGGGAGTTTTTATGTCGACTCTAACGTTTCCAAGTGGGGAGGAAATGCAAAGGCTGCTTTGCAAACAAAAAACAAAGTGCTGGAGTAAATCAGCGGGTCAGGCAGTAGCTCTGGAGAACATGGATAGGTGATGTTTTCGGTCAGGATCCTTCTTCAGACTCAACCACGTCAGTAGTTTTCATGTTTTCTTTCTAGTTTCAATCTCACCTATGACCTGAACACTGTGGCAACTTCACCTTTGACCTGAATACTGTGGCAACCTCACCTTTGACCTGAATACTGTGGCAACCTCACCTTTGACCTGAATACTGTGGCAACCTCACCTTTGACCTGAATATCCTGGCAACCTCACCTTTGACCTGAACACCGTGGCGACCTCACCTTTGACCTAAATACCCTGCGACAACCTCACCTCTGACCTGAACGCCAACTCACTTTTCCTTTGCAGATGCTGCCTGACCTACTGGGTGTTTGCAGAATTTTCTGCGTTCAGGTCACCTGGTGTCAACTTCTATCACTTCCCTGTGCACCAACACATCCCCCCCCCCTCAGTCTGTCAGTCAGGCATTCACCACGAGTGGAACGGCGAGGCAAGGCATGCGAGCCCTGGATGACGAGAGATAAGGTCTTGTCAGAAGGGAGACTTGGGTCAGCTACCAGCAGCTGGGACCAGGGGAATGCCTGGAGTATCAGGGACGGAGTGAAGGAGGAAGTCAGGAGGGGAAAGCGGGCCAGTGAGAAGGCTTTGGCAGAGAGGATTAAAGGGACTCCAAGGAGATTTTAGATGTATATTAAGAGGGAAAGATTAATTAGGGAGAGAATAGGGCCCCACGAAGATCTATGTGTGGAGCTGCAGGAGATGGGCAAAGTTTCAAATAATATTTCCCCTATTATCTTCTCTGGAGGAAGATGTGCAGGATGTTCGGTTCACAGGCCTGTCATTGTAAGGCTCCCCTCTTGAAATGGAGACCACATTGGCTGTGTTCCGTCATCCTTTTGCTTGCCTTCTCCCCATATCCCTTGACTCCGTTATCTTTAAGAGCCCCATCTAACTCTTGAAAGCATCCAGAGAATCGGCCTCCACTGCATTCTGAGGCAGAGAATTCCACACATTCTCAACTCTCTGGGTAAAAACATTTTACCTCATCTCTGCTCTAAATGGCCGACCCCTTATTCTTAAACTGTGGCCCCTGGTTCTGGACTCCCCGACACCGGGAACATGTTTCCTGCCTCCAGTGGAGATTTAAACATCTCAACCAGTAATCCCTGGTGCCATCCTCTTCCTTTCCCTTCCTTATCCCCAGCAGCCTGGGATAAATGTCATTCGAGCTTGGGCATTTATGGACCGTTAAAGCTGCCAAGGCATCGATTAGCTGCTCTGCATTTCTGGACACCGCACTGAACTTTCACCACCCCCTTCACTGAATCACCAATTGCAAATCCATTTCCTTTGTGACTCTCCATGGAGAGTGATCATTCACAAGCTCACCTCTACCTCTGCCCTACATCAACAATCCCGTTGTCCGTAACAGACCTTGCTCTCTCCCTAGTTAGTCTAGTTTAGATACTGCGCAGAAATAAACCCTTCGGCCCACCGAGTCCACAACAATCAACGATCCCCGCACACTAACACTACCCTACCCTACACTACGCCTGACTGACAGTCTGAAAAGGGTTTCGGCCCGAAATGTCGCCTATTTCCTTTGCTCCATAGATGCTGCCTCACCCGCTGAATTTCTCCAGCATTTTTGTCTACCTACCCTACACACACCAGGGACAATTCTACATTTACACCAAGCCAATTAACCGACAAACCTGGACGTCTTCGGAGTGTGGGAGGAAAGTGATGATCTCGGAGAAAACCCACGCAGGTCACGAGGATAACGTACAAACTCCGTACAGAGAAGCATCTATAGTCGGGATCAAACCCGGGTCTCTGGCACTGTAAGCAGTAGCTCTACCGCTGTGCCACTGTGCCACCCTATTCTTGCGCCCGAAAAATTAATACATATTAATAGAAGGCCTTCGAATTTAACCCAATCCAGACTGCCAGTGATATTTTGTGAATTCTATCTCTCTAGACCTGATGACATTCTCCTGTCCATCATACGTTTACTTTTCTCTCTTTACTCCTCCTCCAGGATCGCTGAGCTAAAACGCGGACACGCTCTGCCTATCCCCAGATGCTGCCCGACCTGCTGGGTATTCCCAGCTTCCAACATCTGCAGTGACTGATGCCTGGCACTGTGCGCAGACCATGCCACAGTCCCCACTGATCTATGATCCCGTCATTCGACCAGCATGAGCAACAGGGACACGCGGGTAGAGAATGACGTGGAGAGCAGGAAGATGGGCCTAATGTAGGCAAAATGGGATATCACAAACAGGAATCAGGGAGTTCCACCCAGTTTACTCACCGACAGTCTTGCTGCCTCTTCTCAATGAACTTCATAACCTGGTGCAGAGTGGGAGACGGTGTTAGCAGCAGAGCAGCACCTCGCATAGAGCAGGCAATGTCCTTCAGTCCCACCCCATCCCTGCTCTCCCCCACCCCCAAACCGGCCCCATCTCCACACCCCTGCCCTCCCCACCCCCACCCCCATACCGCCCCATCTCCCCACCCCCCCCCTCCCCCCCACCCACCCACACCGTCCACACACCTGGTCAAACCGTGTGGCAAACAGGTTGAGTGCGGTGACTATGCCACCGTTGGGCCCCAGGCCGTATCTGAAGCGCTGGGTCAGGGAACGAAGCAGTGACAGACGGTCGGATGGACGGACAGACCGGGCCCAGCGTATCCGTGTCTCCTGGTCCCCCAACACTCCTCCCCACCCCACCCCGTGATCCAGCCCCTCCTCGCTCTCACCACCACCCACAACAGCCCCTGCCCGCCCCAATGGCCCTGCACCCCAACCGCGACCCCTGACCAGTCGGGCTGAGCAGTCAAAGAACCCCAACAGCCCACCGTCGTCTCACTGACATGTTGAGCTGCACATTGACAAGTTCCCCACCTCACACAGCACGGTAAGAGGCTCCTCAGCCCACAGAGCCCACGCACCGACCTTCCTCACCCCCACCCCCATTAACTCCCCCCGTCACCTGCACACCTTGCATTGTTTACAACGCTGCACAGTGCCCTTCTCTGTGTAAAAGCACCACAGTGTCAATTAACCTGCCGATTGTGGGAAGCCCACGGTCACAGGGGCTGAACCATCCTAACACAACGGTCCCGCCCCCTCCCCTGACATCAGTCTGAAGAAGGGTCTCCACCCGAAGCGTCGCCCATTCCCTCCCTCTATAGATGCTGCCTGACCCCCTTGTGACCTCATGACGTGCTTCACGCTGGTTGCTCAAGCACATCCCCATGTCCAAAGGATACTGCTTCATCACTTCCTTGTAGTTCACTGTGTCCCGGATATCTGAGAAAGACATTGTGTGTTACTGCGGCTCTCGACCGACCACCCGCCCACCGCCACACAACTCGCCCTTCCCCGTAACCCTAACCCTCCTGTCACTAACCCCACTCTCACCCCCAACACAAACACACCACTCTCACCCCCAACACTAACGCACCACTCTCACCCCCAACACAAACCCCACTCTCACCCCAACACTAACGCCCCCACTCTCAGCCCCAACACTCCCGCACCACTCAGCCCCACCACAAACCCCACACCCCCCCCACCACTAACGCACCACTCCCACCCCCAACACAAACCCCACTCTCACCCCAACACTAACGCCCCACTCTCTAACACTAATCTCACTCTCACCCCCAACACTAACGCACCACTATACTAATGGCCCCCACTCATCACTCCCATAACACAAAACCTCCTTCTCACTAACACTAATCCCACTCTCACCCCCCCCAGCCCCCCAACACTAATTGCCCACTCTAACATCTACTCTCACCCCCGACTCACTAACCCAAACCCCTTCTCTCACCCCTCTCAACCCCCCTCAAGAATGCCCCACTCTCCTAAACCCCGTCCCACCAATCCACTAACCCCCCCTAACCCTCCCGCCAATCCGCCCCCCGCCCACTCCTCACCAATATTGGCCGGGACAGGGATCTCATGCACGGCAGGATCCAGGTTGATAAGGTATGGAGGACACCCCTTGAGGTGCAGGTGACCAGTCAGCCTCTGTAACAGACAACATCAGAGGAAAGAACATTCAGAATCTTTCCCACCTCGGTCCACATCCCCCACCCACCTCTCTGTCGGCAGCTGCCCTTCCACCTCCTATCCAGGCTCCCCACATCTCCCCTTCTAACCCCACCCCTCCACCACCTGCTCATATATCCCCCCCCCCCCCCCCCCCCCCCCCCCCTGTCCACCTGATATTTGCCTCTCATATTTAAAAAAAACTCTTCTATCAGGTTTTGTCTGCAACGTCTGACCATCCAGAAGAAACAGTGCAAGTTTCATCAACCTCTCCCTATAGCTAACACCCTCGGCATTCTGGTGGGCCTATTCTACACCCTCTTCAAAGCCTCCACATCCTTCCTCTAGTGTGGCAACAGAACTGCACACAATGCTCCAAATATGGCCAAACCAAAGTGTTATAGATCAGGACTTCACAAATGTCATCCACAATGCTATGACCGATGAAGGCAAGGGTGCCTTTATTGCCTCTTTCAACCTGTGTTTCAGAGAGCTATGGACCTGCACCTAAGATCCCTCTGTACATCGACGATTCTCAGAATCCTTTTCTCTTGATCTGACCATGCAAAATCCAACACCTCACACTTGTCTGGATCAAACTCCTTCTGCCATTTCCTCTTCCAAATTTCCAACTGTGTCCGTCGACAAATGTCCACAACTCACGATAATCTGCAAACGTCATCATCCGACCACCGACAGCCATAGAGCAACGCAAATCCCAAACCTAATCAAAAGTGTAACTTCCCCATTTTTCTTACCAATTTTTCTCTATTTTTCCTGTGGCATTATCTTCCATATTATTTTATAAACAAACACAATCCCATCACAGAACACCACAAGTCACTGAGTCCAGTCATACATTCATAAGTGATGAGAACAGAATTAGGCAGTTCAATCCATCAAGTTTACTCTGCCATTCAATCATGGCTGATCTAACTCTCCCTCAATCTTCTGGGATTTTTTGAGGGTGTAACTAGGAAAATGGACAAGGGAGTGCCAGTTGATGTGGTGTACCTGGACTTTCAGAAAGCATTTAATAAGATCCCACATAGGAGATTAGTGGGCAAAACTGTGGCACATGGTATTGGGGGGTAGAGTGCTGACATGGATAGAAAATTGGTTGTCAGACAGGAAACAAAGAGTAGGGATAAACGGTTCCTTTCAGAATGGCAGGCAGTGACTAGTGGGGTACCGCAAGGCTCAGTGCTGGGACCGCAGCTATTTATAATATACATCAATGATTTAGATGAAGGGATTAAAAGTAACATTAGCAAATTTGTAGATGACACAAAGCTGGGTGGCAGTGTGAACTGTGAGGAGGATGCTATGAGAATGCAAGGTGACTTGGACAGGTTAGGTGAGTGGGCAGATGCATGGCAGATGAAGTTTAAAGCGGATAAATGTGAGGTTATCCACTTTGGTAGCAAAAACATGAAGGCTGATTACTATCTAAATGGCATCAAGTTGGGAAAAGGGGAAGTACAACGGGATCTGGGCCTCCTTGTTCATCAGTCTATGAAAGTAAGCATGCAGGTACAGCAGGCAGTGAAGAAAGCGAATGGCAGTTTTGGTCCCCTAATTTGAGGAAGGACATTCTTGTTATTGAGGGAGTGCAGCGTAGGTTTACAAGGTTAATTCCCGGGATGGCGGGACTATCAAATGCTGAGAGAATGGAGCAGCTGAGCTTCTATACTCTGGAGTTTAGAAGGATGAGAGGGTATATTTTTGAAACATATAAGATCATTACGGATTTCAACACGCTAGAGGCAGTAAACATGTTCCTGATGTTGGGGGAGTCCAGAACCAGGGGCTACAGTTTAAAAATAAGGAGTAAGCCATTTAGAACGGAGATTAGGAAACAATTTTTCTCACAGAGAGTGGCGAGTCTGTGGAATTCTCTGCCTCGGAGGGCGGTGCAGGCGGGTTCTCTGGATGCTTTCAAGAGAGAGCTAGATAGGGCTCATAAAAATAGCGGAGTCAGGGAATATGTCGGGAAGGCAGGAACGGGATACTGATTGTGGATGATCAGCCATGATCACATTGAATGGCAGTGCTGGCCCGAATGGCCTACTCCTGCACCTACTGACTATTGTCTATTGTCCTCTACAGCCTTCTGTGGCAATGAATTCCACAGATTCACCACCAATTAATTCAGAAAGTTATTCTGTGCCTTCTGTGGCAAAACCTCTTTTGTGTTTGAAGGGTCTCGACCACGTCACCCATTCCTTCTCTCCAGAGATGCTGCCTGTCTTCTACTAGTATCCAGATTCACCGTGGACCCAGTGATTCCCAGTTACAATATAACAGCAGCGCACAGTTTTACTAAAGTCGATGACAACAACACTCAAACTCCAGTGAATCCCACCGTCTGCCCCACTAAACCCAGCGACCTAACTAAACTCCACACTGCTGCAGGTTGGTGCTGCACCGACGACACGGCCCTTCGGCCCGCCGAGCCCAGACTAGCCCCCTCTCCCCCCCGGCGCGGCAAGGAGCAAGGCCGGCGGTACCTGCACGAATGTGGTCTTCCCCGAGCCCGCCATGCCGAGCACGATCAGGCAGACGGTGGGAGTTGTAGTGGGAGTGGGAGAGCCGGTCCCGGTGGAGGAGCTGGAGCCATTGCCGGTGCCGGTGCCGGTCCCCTCCGCTCCTGCTCCTGCTCCTGCCGCCGCCGACGCCATGCCCGACGCGCAGAGGTGACGACATCAGAGCAGTGCCGCCGGCCGCCGATGACGTCTCGCTGCTCCACCCGCCCCGTGAAAGGCCTCTCCCTATTGGATACGCGCCAGTCCGGCCTCTGGGAAAGGCCTCTCCCTATTGGACAAGGGCCACCACCCACCCAGTCCCTGTGAAAGGCCTCTCCCTATTGGATAACGTCCAGTACCGCCTCCATGAAAGGTCTCCACCCTATTGGACAACTGCACCCAATGAAAAGCCTCTCCCTATTGGTCCAGGGTCAGCACTGACCTGACCCCTGTGATAGGCCTCTCCCTATTGGTCCAGGGTCAGCACTGACCTGGCCCCTGTGAAAGGCCTCTCCCTATTGGTCCAGGGTCAGCACTGACCTGGCCCCTGTGAAAGGCCTCTCCCTATTGGTCCAGGGTCAGCACCAGCCCAGCCCCCCCCCCATGTCATGGGTCAGATCAGGCCCTTCGGCCCATCTTGTCCATGCCGACCAACGTGTCCCATCTACGCCAGTCCCACCAGCCTGCGTTTGGCCCAGATCCTGCCAAACCCGTCCTATCCATGTAGCTGTCCAAGTGTCTTAACATATCTCCACCCCACCACTGGCCACATCTTCCCGTCTCCACCCCTTTCTGCTCTCCGCAGAGACCGCTCCCTCCCCAATTCGCTGGTCAACTCGTCCCACCCCCTCCCCAGGTACCGTCCACTACAACCACAGGAGATGCAACGCCTGTCCCCAATACCTCCTCCCTCGACTCCATCCAAGGACCCCGGCAGTCCTTGTAGGTGTGAAGAGGGCAGCGCTGTAGATGTTGTATACATGGACTTCAACAAAGCATTCTACAAGGTTCCACATAGTAGACTGCCCTGGAAGGTTAGATTGCATGGGATTCAAGGAGCGATAATGGAATGGATAGAAAATTTGGCTTCATAGAAGGAAGCCTAGGGTGATGGTGGAATGCTGCTTGGACTGGAGGCCTGTGACTAGTGGTGTGCCTCAGGGTTCGATGCTGGGCCCGTTACTGTTTGTCAGCTGTTGGCGGAAATGTGGAAATGATAAGGAAGATGAGTAGGTTATGGTCTGTTTAACCCTAGAGCTGACACTGGGGAAATTGGGTGGGGAAATATGACCAACATAGAATATTAGGAGGGTAATAAATAGTTATGTCAAAATATTTATCCTTCACAATACAGCTTAATTAAAAGAGCTAAAACTAATACACTGCTGAAAAACAGGCTTCCTTATCTATTGAGGGGTATAATTGTTCACAGTTCTGTCTAGGCTCTTATCCGTTGCAACATTGAGATTACAGCTGCTCTGTGTCACTGTGTTTAGCAGGCAAGTCTCCCACAAGTTAACAAACTGCCATTTTTAATAAGTAAACCCCATCAATTCTCCTCACAGGGACATTGACAGCTGTGGTGTCTATTTGTTAGATATTTTCAAACTTACAGGAAACGTAAGGTTAAAGTTAAATCTGGGGAAAGACAAAGATGAAAGATTCAATGATGATTTATTTCAAATACACAAGTAACCATTGTGTAATAAGAATATAACAATGCTGTAGGTACTGTGAAACTTAGAAACACTTTGGGTTCTCTCAGAGTGCGTTTCAGTGCGCACTGTTGAGGCGTTCAATAAACCGACTTGTTCGATAGACTCACCACTGATATACGAACTGTGTCTGTGTCTATCTGAGTAAACCCAGATATAGGGTATGGATAGCACAAAATAGCACAACATTCCCACCTACAATTGGCGTAGTCGGCAAGGTACTACACAGGAAGATTGTTAACCTTGTGGTTCCTAATCGGGTGAGTATGTTTAATTTTACCTCCTCCCATTGGTAGGGAGCTTTTGCATTTTTTAGCTTGAAATTGTGCAATCTGGTGCATACTGTAGCGAGTCTTTTAATTTACATTTGAATGCAATATTTATGCTTTAAATTGGATTAGCTTTGAATAAGGTTAGGCTAAATTACATTCCTGATTACATTCCACAGTAGAGCCCAGGCTCTGATCAACACGTGCAGCACATGAATGATCTTAGTATATTCATGTATGGAAATCAGATTATAATCAAACACTTGGCCCATGTTGACCCACCTGGGTCTCACTGCACACCTGGTACTACTCCTGACCCTGACTCCAGTTGCATACCTTCTCTCATTCCTGACCCTGAGTCCAGCCTTACACCTGCCCCCCTATTCTACCCTGATCATAGCTGCTTACCTGCTTAGGTTCCCAGTACTGACACACCCATTGTCCCAGCTTTGACTGCACACCCAGTACTATTCCAGACCTGGGCTCTGGATGCACACTTAGCCTTGCTCCTAGCCCCTCTGCACTGACAATGTATCTGGGCCACACATAAAGCCCCATATCTGACCCCCTGGGCTTAACCTATTATATTCAAGTCCACAGGTGCTTATCTAATGCGGTAATCTTTTATGGGACACTTCACCGGCCAAATTTTGTATAACAAAATTTGCTACATCCATTGGCTTCCTTGTTATCTAACATGCTAGTTAGTTTGTCAAATAAGTCATCAATTGGTTGAACACAATTTGTCATCCATAAAATTATACTTACTCAGCTGTACAAGTATTCTGTACCATTTCTTTCATTTTCCTAACTGTCCTGAAGTCAGTTTCACCCCCAATATTTTCAGTATTTTGCTGTCTTCCTCTCAGCTGGGACTTTTCCGAAATGCAAAGTCCAATAACTACATATTTAAGCAATATTATTATTCTATTAAATGTGATTTTTGAGAGTACATAATTTCCATGGTATTCATAACACAACAATGATAAAAAATATCATTGTTTTGATTGCACCTACCAACATGCATACATTATTATATTACAGTTAATATGTACCGAGGGAAAATATTTGTTCCAATGCTCCCCATTCCCAATTACTTTTACATTGAAGTGATTGAAATCCAAGTGAAGTTTAAATGGTATCAGAAAAATAAAACCTCCAGAATGGATGATATTCGTTACGTGGTCGGAGTCAGTATCAGCACAATTACTATATTAAACTTAGAATCTTCAGATGTCCTGGTTCAAGCTAAAACTAAAGACAAATAATAAACTTCTCACACATTCCCCTGCAAGTATCTCAGTTACTCCTTTGAAATATGTCCCTTCTTTGAACAAGCTCTTAAACATCGCATCTGGCACTCACAGTCACTCTGTACTCACAGTCACTTGCTTCTGCGGCTAGCACGGACACTTTAATAACTGGCACTGGCCACTTTAATAACTGGCACTGGCCACTCAAATCAGCTACCCCGGACATTTTTATGATTGGTTTATTGTATTTTAACGTTGTGTTTTACCTGCTTTTAACTATTTATACTGTTCCATCAGAGACTGGATTGTTTTTAGTGTTATTATGTGTGAAATGTTTTAAATTTCATGTGCGATGCTCCGCTTTTCCCTGGGAAACGTCTTTTCATTTTGCACTGTATAACTGTTGCTTGCAAGATGACAATAAAGGTTGATTGATTGATTGATTGATTGATTGATTGATTGATTGATTGATTGATTGATTGATTGATTGATTGATTGATTGGTTGAGTGATTGATTGATTGAGTGAGTGAGTGAGTGAGTGAGTGAGTGAGTGAGTGAGTGAGTGAGTGAGTGAGTGAGTGAGTGAGTGAGTGAGTGAGTGATTGATTGATTGATTGATTGACAAGCAAATAAAGATGTTCCCAAACCGGAAACCCTGGATGAACAAGGAGGTTCAGAATCTGCTAAGGGCACGCAACAATGCCTTTAAATCCAGGGACACTTCTGCCTACAGTGCTGCCAGGTCGAACCTGAACAAAGGCATAAAAAAGGCCAAAGACATCCACAGGCAAAGGGTGGAAGACCACTTCAATACCGCGGACACCAGAAGCATGTGGCAGGGTGTTAGGGACATCACTGACTACAAGAGCAGCCCCGCCTGCCCCCACGGTGATATCACACTGGCCAACGAACTAAACACCTTCTTTGCCCGCTTCGAAACTGGCAACACCACCAGGAGTGGAATAACCCCGGCCATGGCGGAGGGATAGGCCTTAACACTGAGCACTCAGGAGGTACAGTGCGCTCTGCGTAGGATCTATCCATGCTGGGCTGCAGGGCCGGATGGAGTCCAGGGAAGGGTACTAAAGGACTGTGCTGTACAGCTGGCGGAGGTATTCACGAGAATCTTTAATCTGTCTCTATCTCTGGCAACGGTCCCCAGTAGCCTGAAAACAGCCACCATAGTGCCGGTGCCGATAAAGTCTAAAGTCACCAACCTGAACGACTACCGCCCGGTTGCCCTAACTCCAATCCCAATGAAGTGTTTCCATAGGCTGGTCCTCTCCCATATCAAATCCATCATTCAAGATTCAAGATTCAAGATTCAATTTAATTGTCATTTGGACCCCTTGAGGTCCAAACGAAATGCCGTTTCTGCAGCCATACATTACAAACAAATGGACCCAAGACACAACATAATTTACATAAACATCCATCACATCGCTGTGATGGAAGGCCAAAAAAACTTATCTCTCCACTGCACTCTCTCCCCCCCCCCCCCCCCCCCCCCCCCCCCCACCTCCACCCGCCCCCCCCACACCTTGTTATATAGTGCAAGTATCTTTTGGAGTCCCTCCCACTTAGATGCTTTATCAGAGTCAAAGTCAAAGCACCCGGCTGGCGATGGCGATTGTCCCACGGCCATTAAAGCTACGCCGGGTGGTGCGAGGTCGTACACCGGGTCTTCGTGTTAGAGCCCCCGGCGTGCGCTCGCAGAGTCCCGCGGCCATTCCAAGCCGCGCGGGGCGGTGATGTCAGGCCCTGCTCCAGGAGCTCTTCGACCCCGCAACTCGGGCGGGAGAAGTCGCCGTTGCGAGAGCCCTGAAAAGCGGTCTCCCTCCAGGGACCCGCATCCCTGCCTCACTGGACTCTCATCAATTTGCATACAGGGCAAATAGATCGACAGAGGATGCCATCTCTCTGGCTCTGCACACTGTCCTGACTCACCTGGACAGACAGGGCACGTACGTGAGGATGCTCTTCATTGACTATAGCTCTACATTCAATACGGTCATCCCCACCAAGCTCACCACCAAACTCCACCAGCTAGGCATCAGCTCGCCGATATGCGATTGGATCCTGAACTTTCTGACGGAGCGACCGCAGGCAGTGAGACTGGGCCCGCACCTGCCCTCCACTATCACACTGAGCACCGGCACACCACAGGGCTGTGCACTAAGCCCCATGCTCTACTCCCTCTTCACTCACGACTGTGTTCCTGTATTCGACACCAACACCATCGTGAAGTTTGCATACGACACAACAGTGATTGGGCTGATCACCAACGGTGATGAAACAAAATACAGAGCGGAGGTGCAGAACCTGGCGGACTGGTGCACGCGTAACAACTTGTCACTAAACACCTCCAAGACCAAGGAGCTGATTATTGACTTCAGGAGGTCCCATAATGGAGAATACGCCCCAATCTCCATTTACGGGGAAAGTGTGGAGAGAGTGTCCAGCTTTAAGTTTCTGGGCACTCACATTTCAGAGGACCTCGTATGGTCCACCAACACCGCTGAGCTGGTCAAGAAGGCACAGCAACGACTGTTCTTCCTGAGGACATTAAAAAAAGACTGGTCTGCCCCAACAGCTGCTGACAACCTTCTACCGCTGCACCACAGAGAGCATATTAACGTATGGCATCTCTGTGTGGTATCTCAGCTGCACGGAGGCGGAAAGGAGAGCTCTTCAGCGCGTCGTCCACAGAGCGCAGAGGATTATTGGGACACAGCTAACCGCGTGGGAGGGCATCTACCACACACGGTGCCTCAGGAAGGCCGTCAGCATCCATGAAGACTCCTCACACCCTTGTAACGGACTACTTCCCTCTGGCAGACGTTACAAGGCCTTCTACGCCCGAACCTAATGTCCTCAGACTGTCTCCCTCGGATGGTCACGTTGCACAATTTATTTTATTTTATTTTTTTTGACATCGGATGGAAGCTGCATACTAAATCTCGTTGCACTGATGTGCAATGACAAATAAAATATATTATTATTATATATTATTATTATTATTATTATTATTAGATTCCATCTGATTATACTCCTTGAGGATATTCATCTACGTGTTCGATTAATAAAACAACGAGTTTGGGGACATTTCTATTTAACCTGTCAAAGGAATTTGGGGAGGGGCGGTGTTTAGAAATAGTCAGTGAGGTAAACAAACATAGTAATTGAGTGGCAAATGACAATAGTGCTACCTTCCCAATATTTAACTGAAGGAAATAATGGGATATCGGGGCTGTATGTTGTGACAGACAGCCTGGCACCTTCCTTGTAATTTTAATATTACACTTATCCCATCCCCCTGGATATTCCAGATTAATAAATCAAGGTTTTGTCAACTAATTACAAAACAGGTTAATTACAAATCTATAACATTAGCCAACTCCGAAACACGAAGCGCTGAGCATTGGGATCCAGACATCCCAGACAACTGGCCTCAGTTCCCTGCTCACATCTGGCAGTGTTCTCTGTCTGAACCAGGGGCCGCGGAGCGTTTTTGAAAGTGGGGGGGTTGAGCGATCACTGTTCACTGGCTTTGGGGGTACCCTGCGAGGGAGTGGAGCAACTGAGTGGGGAGAGGGTGTGGGAGGGTGGCATCCCCAGGGTAGGGACTTTTTGAAATTTGATGTATTAAAATCATGTTTTAGTGCATTGTAGAAGTATGATTTCAATGTTTTTTGTTTGAAGTATTTTTAAGAGGTTAACTTTTTAAGGGGTAACCTTTTCCACACAAAGGGTGGTGGGTGTATGGAACAAGCTGCCAGAGGAGGTAGTTGAGGCAGGGACTATCCCAACATTTAAGAAACAGTTAGACTGATACATGGATAGGACAGGTTTGGAGGTATGGACCAATGGCAGGTGTTGGCAGGTGTGGGCAAGTTGGGCCAAAGGGCCTGTTTTCACACTGTATCACTCTATGACTACATTATACCTCCACCATGCATGAATGCTTCAAAGTCAAGCGGTCGAGTTTTATTGCCATATACTCAAGCATAGGAACATAGAAAATAGGTACAGGAATAGGCCATTTGGCCCTTCGAGCCAGCACTGCCATTCAATATGATATCTCTGTTCATCTAAAATCAGTACCTCTTTCCTGTTTTTTCCCCATATCCCTTGATTTTGTTAGACCCAAGAGCTAAATGTAACTCTCTTGAAAACATCCAGTGAATTGGCCTGCACTGCCTTCTGTGGCAGAGAATTCCACAGATTCACAACTCTCTGGGTGAAGAAAGTTCAGGGGCGGAAATCCCCGGGGGGGGGGGCAGGAGGGGGACCCCCCCCCCCCCCCCCCCTTGTTTTGAGAGGTGGGGAACGATCGCCCCCATTTTTTGTTATCCGGAGTTTAGAATTCAGTGAAATCTCACAGTGGGGGTGGGACTGCTGATCGAGGGCGCCGATTGGATGAGGGAAACATTGGTCCGCAGGCAATGGGGGGGGAACCATGATGATTCAGCGCGATGATTGTAGGAGGGAGGTGTAGGTCAGAGGCGGAAGTAGGGGGGTGGGACTGATGATAGAGCGCGGTGATTGGAGGAGGGAGATGTCCTGGTGGAGCAAAGATCATAGAGCGGAGCTTGAATTGCATGCCCAGGTCATAGGTCACAAGCGAAAAACACTCTTGGCAGCCCTGGACACAGACCTGCGCCTCATCCGCAGCCAGGATCGACCCCGGGTGTCCGGCCCTGCAATCGTTGCCGAACCGCCACTGGACCATCCCCGGAGTTGGATTCATGGGAGGTGGTCTTGGAGGGGAAGATGCTCATCAAACTGCGGAGCATCCTGCAAATACAGCTCACCCCCTCCATGACACACTGGTCAACCTGAGGTGCACCTTCAGCAACAGACTGGTTCCAACAAGATGCAGCACAGAACGCCACAGGAGATCCTTCTTCCCTGTGGCTATCAAACTGTACAACTCCTCCCCCTTCTGTTGTGGGGTAGACTGGGACTGACTCCCCCCCCCCCCCCCCCCCCCCCCCCCCCCCCCCCCCCCCCCCAATCTTTGTACATCCCCAATCCTTTGCACTCGTCACTTTAATTTCATGTTTCATGTATCTTGTGTTTTTATGACTGTTTCCCTCCAAAACTAAATAAAGTTCTATCGTAGCGTATCATATCGAATCGCATACTGTGTTGTGGTCACTCGCTAGTTAGTTTTGATTAGTATATGTCAGAGCTAGCGCAATCCCCGCCATCTTATTTAGATATTTTAGTCATGTTAGCTGCAACCTCCATTTTGAGAATAGAATGCTGGTTAAATTTAAAGATTGACTATTCTGTAAGTCTGCAGAAGCTTGTGAACATGACCTTCACTAACTAAAGGGAACAGAGATAACGGCCGGCCGTTTCCTAGCGTCTCGTTTCTTTGCCACGTCAAGATTCAAGATTCAATTTAATTGTCATTTGGACCCCTTGAGGTCCAAACAAAATGCCGTTTCTGCAGCCATACATTACAAACAAATAGACCCAAGACACAACATCATTTACATAAACATCCATCACATCGCTGTGGTGGAAGGCCAAAAAAAACGTATCTCTCCACTGCACTGCACTCCCCCCCCCCCCCCCCCCCCCCCCCCCCCCCCCCCCCCCCACCCCCCCCCCCCCCCCCCCCCGATGTCAGTCAAAGTCAAAGCCCCCGGCTGGCGATGGCGATTGTCCCGCGGCCATTAAAGCCACGCCGGGTGGTGCAAGGTCGCACACTGGGTTTTGGTGTTAGAGCCCCCGGCGTGCGCTCGCAGAGTCCCGCGGCCATTCCAAGCCGCGCAGGGCGGTGATGTCAGGCCCCGCTCCAGGAGCTCTTCGACCCCGCAACTCGGGCGGGAGAAGTCGCCGTTGCGAGAGCCCTGAAAAGCGGTCTCCCTCCAGGGACCCGCGGGCTCCCGGTGCCGCCGTCCGCCAGACCCGCAGTTGCAGCCTCCGAATCTCCGGAGGTCGGGCCGCAGCAGCGCTCCACACCGCTCCACCCGCTCCGGACTAGGCCAGCTCCGCGACGGTGAGGTGAGTCGTCGGCACCAGAGTCCCCGGTCTTCTCCTGTTGGAAGCCGCTCCTCGTTGCAGCCCCAACAACAACGGAGACCCGACAAAGAAAAGGTCGGGTCTCCCGTGCAGGGAGAGATTTAAAAGTTACCCCCTCCCTCCCACCCCATCCCCACCCCGCCACACACACACCCCAACAAAAAATAACAAAAACGATATAAAAACATAGACAAAAAATAATAAAAACGCGGACGGGCTGCAGAGGCCGCTGCTGACGAGAGTCGCGTCGCCTAGAGACATAGTGAATGCCTTGAATCAGCCGCCTTGAATCAGTGTTCAGTCTGGAGGTTGCAATGAATACAATAGCGCTTTCTTGCCAATGCAGCTGGGCCATGTATCTCTATACTACCACATCTCGTTAATGTTAGTTTGAAGGATTTCATTGTATGTAACTGAGCCCTTTGTTCACTTATGCCTATTAACCATGTGACTAATGTTGTTTTATCAGTATAAAGATACTTGTCATTTCTCTGTAAGTAGAGTTGTAGCAGCTTGCGAGTGTGCATCTAAGTGCACACTCCTGGTTGTGTCCTATTTCACCTGGGTGACTTAGTAAAAGTTTGTTCAACCTTTGACTGAATTATTATTCTACGCATCAAGTCTGACGAACTTTAACATATGAAAGGAGGTGAGAAAAAGCATGAAGTTAGAGAGTGCAAAGATTGTTAAATTATTTGTTAGTTTGTTCTGGAATAGGATATGACAATGATTCTGTTTCTTTACGTGAAATATACTGGTATTATCTCCTGTGGGTTAACAGTTAGTGTTAAAGAAGGAACTGCAGATGCTGGAAAATCGAAGGTAGACAAAAATGCTGGAGAAACTCAGCGGGTGCAGCAGCATCTATGGAGCAAAGGAAATAGGCAACGTTTCGGGCCAAAACCCATCTCCAGACAGATGGGGGGGAGGGGGGGGGGCAGCAAGGGCTAACGGAATTGGAAGAATTCAATGTTTATGCCACCAGGATGCAGACTACCCAAGCGGAATATGAGGTGCTGTTCCTCCAATTTGCGGTGGTGATCACTCTGGCCATGGAGGAGACCCAGGACAGAGAGGTTGGAAACGGAATAGGAGGGGGAGTTGAAGTGCTGAGCCACAGGGAGGTTAGGTTGGTTAATGTGGACTGAGCGGATGTTTTCGGCAAAACGATCGCCAAGCCTGCGCTTGGTCTCACTGATGTAGATCAGCTGACATCTAGAGCAGCGGATGCAATAGATGAGATCTAGAGCAGCGGATGCAATAGAAGAGTTAGTGTCCCGTTAAGAAATTGCGTGAGAGGGCCTCTCCAACAATCTTTCATTGTTTGGACATTTGCCAGAAGCTTTCAATGTGGAAATTAACTGTTTATTCTTTGTTTTCTTACAAAGGTTTTAATGAAGGGGAGGTGCAAAGATGCAGTTTTGTTTTGCCTTATCTGTGTTTTAAGTCTAAGATAGACACAAAGTGCTGGAGTAACTCAGCGGGACAGGCAGCATCTCTGGAGAGAAGGAATGGGTGACGTTTTGGGTCGAGACCCTTCTTTAGAAGTTTTAAATCAGTTTGTTTTCTTCCTAATTCTTTCATTTTGCAAAGGCAGACTCGGATTCCACACTGGCCATGTGTTAGAAATGTGAGTGTCTCTATTTCTGATATGAGGCCAACATTTCAGAAAGAAAGTGGCATTTGGGGAAATTGTAATTGTTATACATTTGGACTAGGAATTTGATAGTTATTTTGGGAGATAGGTTGGAACAATTTTTAGTTTGGAGATATAGTGCTGAAACAGTCCCTTCGCATGAACCAGCGATCCCCGACCACCAACACTATCCTACACACATTAGGGGCAATTTACATTTATACCAAGCCAATTAAACTACAGACCTGTACGTCTTTGGAGTGTGGGAGGAAACCGAAGATCTCGGAGAAAAAACCCACACAGGTCACGGGGAGAATGTACAAACAGCACCCCATGGTCAGGATCGAACCCGGGTCTCTGGTGCTGTAAGGTAGCAACTCTACCGCTGTTTCACAGTGCCGCCCATTTTCCCATTGGGGAATAACCTGAATCGTTGTTTTTCTTAATAACATAATATATTGCTGAAGGTTTTAAAGGTATTGCTCAAGGGTTACAGATGACTGATTTTGAGTTTATAAATTATTTTGTAGAAGCTTGTGTTGATGTAATCACAGTGTTTGTCTTGTAAAATGCAAATGAGCAGTCAGGATTCATGTCTCCTGGAACGCAAATGTGTAAGTGCTTGGAGTTCGGCATGTGTCTGGTGTAATGCAAATAATGCACCATGCTGTACTCCGTACTTAGGAAAGTGTCAACGGAAGGCAAATGGTCGAGGAAGAGAAAGTAGATTGCAGAGAGAAATTAACTAAAAATCCAATAAACCCTGACGTGCTTCCCCGCAATGTGACTTCCAGATTTGACCAAACTCTTCCATTTACACTGTGGGGATAATGGGAGAGGGTTCCTGGAGCAGTAGTAACACAGACTTGTCTGTATGTCAGGCTGCAGAACTGTGTCTCGGACATGGTGGTGAGCAACACAGGGGACGGTCCTCTCTCTCTTCCTGTTCACCATCTGCACCTCGGACCTCAGATATAACTCCGACTCCTGCCACCTATAAATTTTTTCAGATGACTCTGCAATTGTGGGCTGCATCAGTGAGGGGAGGGAAGCTGAATACAGAGGTGTAGTCAAAGACTTTGTTGAGTGGTGTGGGGTGAATCACCTGCAGCTCAACACTGACAAGACTAAGGAGTTGGTGGTGGACTTTAGGAGGAGAGGAACACCCCTGTCCCCTGTCCCCTTCAAGGGTGTGGATGTGCAGTTTACCAGGGAGTACAAATACCTTGGAGTGTACCTGGACAGTAAACTGGACTGGTCCAGGAACGCTGAGGCCCTGTACAAGAAGGGACAGAGCCGCCTGTACTTTTTGAGATGGCTCCGCTCCTTCAACATCTGCAGTAAGATGCTGCAGATGTCAAGTCAAGTCAAGTCAAGTTTATTTGTCACATACACATACGAGATGTGCAGTGAAATGAAAGTGGCAATGCTCGCGGACTTTTGTGCAAAAGACAAACAACAAAACAACCAAACAAATTATAAACACAATCATAACACACATATTCTTTTACATAATAAATAATAGAAGGAAAAACGTTCTGTAAAGTTAGTCCCTGGTGAGAAAGGCGTTTACAGTCCGAATTGCCTCTGGGAAGAAACTCCTTCTCAACCTCTCCGTTCTCACTGCATGGCAACGGAGGCGTTTGCCTGACCGTAGCGGCTGGAACAGTCCGTTGCAGGGGTGGAAGAGGTCTCTCATGATTTTGTTTGCTCTGGAGTTGCACCTCCTGTTGTATAGTTCCTGCAGGGGGGTGAGTGAAGTTCCCATAGTGCGTTCGGCCGAACGCACTACTCTTTGCATAGCCTTCTTGTCCTTGGCAGAACAATTCCCGAACCAGATGGTAATGTTCCCGGACAAGATGCTTTCCACCGCCGCTGCGTAGAAGCACTGTAGGATCCTCGCAGACACTCTGAATTTCCTCAATTGCCTGAGGTGGTAAAGACGCTGCCTTGCCTTACTCACCAGTGCTGAGGCGTGTGATGACCATGTCATATCCTCAGAGATGTGGACTCCCAGATATTTAAAACAGTTCACCCTATCTGTTCTACCAATCAGTGGTAGCCAGTGGCATCTTCTTCACTGCCGTGTGCCGGGGCAGCAGGGCAAAGGCCGCGGTGGGCAACAGGATCAACAAACTCATCAGGAAGGCTGGCTCCATCCTGGGGGCGGAGTTGGAGTTGGATTCATAGGAGGTTGGTCTTGGAGGGGAGGATGCTCCTCAAACTGCGGAGCATCCTGGACAATACAGCTTCACCCCCTCCATGACACACTGGTCAAACTGAGGAGCACCTTCAGCAACAGACTGGTTCCACCAAGATGCAGCACAGAACGCCACAGGAGATCCTTCTTCCCTGTGGCTATCAAACTGTACAACTCCTCCCCCTTCTGTTGTGGGGTAGACTGAGAGTGTCTGCCCCTACACCTCTCCAATCTTTGCACATCCCCAATCCTTTCCACACGTTACTTTAATTTCATGTATTTTGTGTTTTATGACTGCTGGCATATTAATTTCCCTCCTGGGATAAATAAAGTTCTATCGTATCGTACCATGAAGTTCCGAGCAATCCCAGCGAGAGGGATAGGGTTAATACGAGCTGATGACAAGAGTGCGTTATGAACCTAGAGAAGATGTGATCACCAGAGGAGCAGAGGTTTGTAAAGGAAAGGGAAACGTTCTCGGGGAACATCCAAGAGTTAGTAAAAAAATCACTTGGATTTAAGAATGAGTTAATTAATCAGCAAAGGATGAAAGATTGGGAAAAGGAGGAGTAAGTATTGAAGTTAAAATGACGAAGGACAGAGATCAGGTAATGTTTAAAGTCCTCCCGAAAAGATCTGTTCTCCAGCCCTGGTGGGGGATGTCCATGCAGTGTGATGGTGGCTGGAGAAACATGTCCCCTAGTGGACATGAAAGGGACTGCTAAATGGGAACACTGGACTCGGTTGAAACAGTTTAGAAGCCATAAAGGAAGAATTTAAATAACACACCAGGCAAAGGGCTGGATTCGTTTTTGTTTTATGCAGGTTTCCAATATGCATGCATTAGGCTGGAATCATGAGCACTCCAACGAGACAACATTTAATCAAAGTCAAAGTTTATTCGCCACGTCAGAAGATTTATTCGAATCATCAGAAGGTCGTACTGGAATAAGAGGAAAATTGGTGGACTGCATAGTTGTTCATTAGGTAGATTCCATCACCTGCACAAGGAGCTCAATCAATCAATCAATGTTATTTCTATAGCACATTTAAAAACAACTCACGTTGACCAAAGTGCTTCACATCAGTGCAGGTACTAATTTGGTACATACAATGGTAGACAGATCTAACAATACATATATAAACTGTTTACAGCGCCCCCTTGGAGAGGCTCAAAAACGCTAGGGAGTAGAAATAGGTTTTGAGCCTTAATTTAAAGGAGTCGATGGAGGGGGCAGTTCTGATGAGGAGAGGGATGCTGTTCCACAGTCTTGGTGCTGCAACTGCAAAAGTGCAGTCGCCCCTGAGCTTAAACCTAGACCGCGGGATAGTCAGTAGCCCCAAGTCCGCCGACCTGAGGGACCTGCAGGTAGAATGGTGGGTTAGAAGATTTTTGATATAGGAGGGGGCAAACCCATGAAGGGCTTTGCATATGAATAAGAGGGCAATTGGCGTAGTGTGCAGGGGGAAATGTTATTTGGACATTTTGGAATTGTAGTGTTTGGGGTTGGCCCCCTGGATATCAATGGGGAGACACACAAATGTGGTTTATTATGCCTCGAAGTGGGTCTGCGGTACCCATTACTGTAATATGTGGAGATCAACGTTGCAAGGTTTGGTTAAATGGATGTTCAACTCGCCCCAAGCCACAACTGGCGAGGATGTTAAGGTGGTTTCTTGATGTCCACGGGTTAGTGATGACCCCAACGGAAGAAAAGGTACCCTTTAGTTTAGTTTGGTTTAGAGATACAGCGTGGAAACAGGCCCTTCGGCCCACCGGGCCCAAGCCGACCAGCGATCCCCGCACAATAACACTATCCTACACCCACTAGAGACAATTTTTACATTTACCAAGCCAATGAACCTACAAACCTGTACGTATTTGGAGCGTGCGAGGAAACCGAAGATCTCGGGGAAAACCCACGCAGGTCACGGGGAGAAGGTACAAACTCCGTACAGACAGCACCCGCCGTAGTCAGGATCAAACCCGGGTCTCCGGTGCCGTATTCGCTGTAAGGCAGCAACTCTACCGCTGCGCCACCGTGACCACGATGGGGAACCCTTTATTCCCCATTGCCGTCATATAACAGGTGATGTTTAACCTAACGCTGTTGGACATTCCCAAATGGCGGTCTACACACACAAGGGAATCAATCCAATATTTGTTAAGGGAGCAGTTGTTGGGAAAAGGGATAAAAACACAAAGAATTCAAAGAGTGCTGGTAGGATATACAGCAGGGTTATCCAAGGTTAATATGATAGGCAGCAGGACTTCTAGAACTGTTAGAGAGAAGGTGCGGAGAGTGGAGGTCCTGGGATTTAAAGATGTCGAGACACTCAGTAGGGTTGGGGAAAAAGCATTGCAAGAATTTCTTAAGGAAGTTTAAATGCTCTAGCCCTATGAGGGGACAATAAATAGAATGCTAGACATAGGGAGTAATATTTCTCAGGAAGAGCGTGGGGAGCAGGTATGTTGTGTTGATTCCAACTGGCTCATGTCTCAGGTACAGGGTGATATTCTAATGTTAGCCAACCACCAAGACCCCAATTGGATATCGAATCAGTAACTGAAACAATGGAGTCAGGATATGTAGCCCGACTGTCACCTGAGGTCGCTGACTATAGCAAATCCAGTGGATCAGATATGCCAGGATGCTCAGGGGACATATATGATTGGAGTTGTCCTCATGTTTCACACCAGCTGAAGAATGGCACCCTATACCAGGAGCATAATAGTAGACAGTATTAACATGGAGTATGGATTACAGTGCATAATGATCCTGCCCATGCTGTAATAATTGATCAACAACCAAGGGGCATCAGATTGGGCCAGTGTCATCAAAGAGGGAATCACTGGCCATGTCCAATAGAAATAATGAACATGATGGAGTCTGGTTGTGGATTTACTCATTATAATAACGGCAAGCTTGCGATTAATGCAAAACCTAATGGGCCTGTCCCACGCAGCTGATTTTTTAGGCGACTACAGGCAACTGGCGAAAGATTTTCAACATGTTGAATTTTTTTCGGCGACAGTGGCAGAAATTTGGGCTGTCGTAGGTTGTCGCCAGTTTAACGTAGGTTTGTCGCCAGGTTAATGTAGGTTTGTTGCCGGTGCTGACTTTGGTGAATTCCATTGTCCTAGTCGCTGGCAGTCGCCTAAAAAATCACCTAAGTGGGACAAGCCCATAAAGCTTCTTTTGCGAGTGTTGCTTTACCTATGGGAAAGTATTACATCTCTTCCTCTGCTAAACAGTTTGGAGAGAATGGTTGGAAGTGTACTCTACCCGGTCATAATGTCATAATCCAGGGCCTAACGAGACAGATCACTATCAGAGACAAGAAATTGATGACACCTTCGTTGGAAAATTCGGTAACAGTAAACTTTGTTATCGTTATAAATGACTTGGATGAGACATTGAGGAGATTTATTGCAACCAAACATCCACCAATACCACACCTCCATACAGTGTGGAAGCCACTGAGGAAGACAACATAGACAATAGGTGCAGGAGTAGGCCATTTGGCCGTTCGAGCCAGCACCGCCATTCACTGTGATCATGGCTGATCATCCACAATCAGTACCCGGTTCCTGCCTTGTCTCCATATCCTCTGACTCCGCTATTTTTAAGAGCCCTATCTAGCTCGCTCTTGAAAGCATCCAGAGAACCTGACTCCACCTGACTCCTGAGGCAGAGAATTCCACAGACTCACCACTCTCTGTGAGAAAAAGTGTTTCCTTGTCTCCATTCTAAATGGCTTACCCCTTATTCTTAAACTGTGGCCCCTGGTTCTGGACTCCCCCAACATCGGGAACATGGTTCCTGCCTCTAGCGTGTCCAAACCCTTAACAATCTTATATGTTTCAATGAGCTATCCTCTCACCCTTCTAAACTCCAGAGTGTACAAGCACAGCCGCTCCATTCTCTCAGCATATGACAGTCCCGCCATCCCGGGAATTAACCTTGGGAGGCAGCGATGGTTGTTCATTAATGCTCCAAAAGCACGAAGACTATTCGGATGCACGGCAGAGAAGCAGGGGACATTTTGAAAAAGTAGACTTGGTGGGAAAGAGCCCGGAAGTGGTGACTAAATACTAATGTACACCGTGGATTAGGATTATATCACATGCATTAGTATTTGTACAGTTATTGTAATTGTTTGTATTTTTTTAATTTGGTATAACAGGAAGCAATATCATAAGGAATAGGGGTAGAATTGGGCTATTCGGCCCATCAAGTTTACTCCGCCATTCAATCATGGCTGATCTACCTCTCCCTCCTAACCCCATTCTCCTGCCTTCTCCCCATAACCTTGGACACCTGTACTAATTGAGAATATATCTATCTCTGCTTTAAATATATCCATTGACGGCCTCCACAGCCTTTTATGGCAAAGAATTCCACTATTCATCACCCTCTGACTGAAGAAATACTTCCTCATCTCCATCATAAAGGAACGTCCTTTAATTCTGAAGCTCTGACCTTTAGTCCTAGACTCTCCCACTAGTGGAGACATCCTCTCCATATCCACTCTATCCAGGCCTTTCACCATTCTGTATGTTTCGATGAGGTCCCCCCTCATTCATCTAAACTCCAGCGAGTACAGGCCCAGTGCCGTCAAACGCTCATCATAGCTTAACCCATTAATTCCTGGGATCATTCTTGTAAACCTCCTCTGGATCCTCTCCAGAGCCAGCACATCCTTCCTCAGATATGGTGCCCAAAACTGTTCACAATATTCCAAATGCGGCTTGACCGGCGTTCTGTCCTTCCTAACATCAACCTCCCTACACCCAACACCTCCTCTGGACCCCCTCCAGAGCCAGCATATCCTTCCTCAGATACGTATGGTCAGTGGTGGACCTACATGTTTGGGCCCTGAAGCTTGAACTGTTATGGGGTTTCCTTCGCAACCGGCAACGAGGTCTGGGTAACACTGTTATCTTCTTCAATGGGGTTGTTCCACCACAGATCACCACACATTTTAATTTCTGTCATAAATGTTAATAGTGTTTTAAATTATTTATAATTATTTTATCTATATTACTAAATCTCTGATCTTGACCGCTTTTGGCCCACTGTGCTGTGATTTCCGAGAGAATGCCGCCACCTACGGCCACCTTGCCACCTTTTTGGCCACCTTGCTCAGAGCCCCCCTCCGCCGTATGAGTGCGGAGGATTTTTTCCGTCGATGAAAAATGAGAGAGATATTAATGTTTTTACAAAATTCCCCATTCTCTCTGCTGCCCCCGTTGGCGGCAGGGGGAGGGACTATAAAACCAGGAAGTGTCGTGCCTCATTCAGTCTCTGCCAGACCAGGAAGCGAGAAGGTCACGGCTCTCTGAGCTGCGAATAACACTGAACGCACGTCTACTCCACGGTGAGTCCCCGCGATGTGGCTGTTAAGTGGCTGCAGCCCTTTTTAACAAGTTTGTGTTCACAAAATGAATTTTGGTTGTCGGGTGTCTGCAGCCTAATTGTTTGCCTCGCCTTTTTTTAACAAGTTTAACAAATCCCTCCGAGCTGCTTCTTCGCCCCGTCCTCGCGGCCTACCATCGAGAATGGAGCGGCGTTTCCTGTCGGGACTGGCCGGGACTGCAGCTTCGGTGGCGGCACAGCGCAAGAACACCATCACGGAGCGGAGCCACGGAGCGGGCGATGCCTTACCGGGTCGCCGTGTGGTAAGCTCCAGAGCGCTGTGGCAGTCGACTCCCAACATCGCGGAGCTGTGGCTGCGGGTGTCCGGCCACGGGCGGCGCTGGATTTGGAGCGCCGCGGAGCCTGGGATCGAGTTCGCCGGGGTCGGAGCTCCAACCGGCGCGGCCTGAGGTCTACGAGTGCCCCGGTCTCCGGGGAGGAGGCAGCCGCTCCAGACTTTCCCAGCCGCTTGAGGAATTGTTTCACCCGTCGCTGGAGTTCCATCTTCACGGCAAGAGGGCCCTGAGCAATGTTTAAGCAATGTGGACTAAGCAAGATATTCACCTCCAGAAAATAAGTAGGAAGTATTGGCTGGGGGTCCAGAAGGCTGGCTAGGCCCCCGGTGGGGTCCAAGGGCAGCGCCCCCAGTGGGGGTTCAGGGGGCCTTCTCCCCATATCCATTGACTCCGTTATCTTTAAGAGCTCTATCTATCTCTCTCTTGAAAACCTCCAGAGAACCAGCCTCCACTGCCTTCTGAGGCAGAGAATTCCACACTCACAACTCTCTGTGTGAAAAAACATTTCCTCATCTCCGTTCTAAATGGTTTCTTAAACTGTGGCCGCTGGTTCTCGACTTTCCCATCATTGGGAACATGTTTCCTGCCTCTAGCGTGTCCAAACCCTTAATAATGTTATATGTTTTAATAAATGGCTTCATACAGCTAAAAAAATCTTTACAAAAAATGTTACCTGAAATATCTCTTTGCCTAGAACTTGAGATGAGAAAATCTTTTTCACCCAGAGTTGTGAATTTGTGGAATTCACTGCCACAGAAGGCAGTGGTCTCATCTCCTT
This sequence comes from Leucoraja erinaceus, assembly GCF_028641065.1. Classification (NCBI taxonomy): domain Eukaryota; kingdom Metazoa; phylum Chordata; class Chondrichthyes; order Rajiformes; family Rajidae; genus Leucoraja; species Leucoraja erinaceus. The sequence goes on along the minus strand of NC_073384.1, from coordinate 70,444,732 downwards.
CAGCAGCACCTCAGTCTCCCTTCCTGAGCACAGACACCCACTTCTCCTCACCTTCACCTACGCTCAGTTCTCCTCACCTCCACATTTACACCTCGACTAAACCCCTCGCCTCGACGACACCTCACTACCAAACTTCTCCTCACACCTAAACCTCGCCTCGACTAAACCATACCTCACTAAACCTCGCCCCTCAAATAAACCTCACACCTCACACCTTAACCCCACCTCAACTTAACTAAACTCCACCTCACGCCTAATCCGTGCCCCGACTAATCGCCGCCTCTCTCCCGCTCCCGCTATTTATAGCCCCCGTCGGCGCCTCACGTGGGTGAAGGTGAGGGGCGCACGCGCGCTGACGTTGACGTCGAGCCCAAGACGCGCATGCCCTGCCCGCGGCGGTAACAGCCCCTCCCCGCGGGAGCGTAGAGAGGTGGTGATTAGTCAAGGCGTGGATTATATGTGAGGTGGGAGGTTTAATCGAGGTGAGGTTTAGTGAGTTGATGTTTAAGTGTGAGGTGAAGTTTAGTCGAGGCGAGGGGATTAATCGAGGTGAAAAATCAGATTCATTTAGAGGAAAAAAAATCGGCAATCCATTTTTAAAAAGATTTTCTCATTTCTGTTCAAAATGGCTTACCATTTGCTCTTCATAGCGAGAGGATTTGAGTACAGGAACAAGGAGGTCCTACTGCAGTTGTACAGAGCCCTAGTGAGACCACACCTGGAGTATTGTGTGCAGTTTTCGTCCCCTAATTTGAGGAAGGACATTCTTGCTATTGAGGGAGTGCAGCGTAGGTTCACCAGGTTAATTCCCGGGATGGCGGGTCTGCCATATGATGAAAGAATGGATCGACTGGGCTTGTATACTCTGGAATTTAGAAGGATGTGAGGGGATCTTATAGAAACATATAAAATTCTTAAGGTATTGGACAGGCTCGATGCAGGAAACATGTTCTTGGTTTCTTGGTCCTCCAAAATACTCCAAATGGAATTTAAACTGGAGGTGGTGGAGGGAGGACTTATGCCAGAAAGGGTTATTGGGACGAACGAGCTACCTTAAATTTAGTTGCATCTGGTTGGGTAACTATAGTTGGGTGGAGATTATTCCATGCTTTAATTGTACGGGGGAAGAACAAATTGCTGTACACATCTGTCTTGGTAGCTGGAATCACAAATTGTATCGAATGCCCTCGTCTGCTCCTAATTGGTTTGGGTTTGGTGTAGGTTTTGTAATCTATGTTGAGCTGACCATTTAATATTTTGTATAAACAGGTCAAACGGTGAACTTCACGTCTGTCTTGGAGAGTGTTCCACCCAGAGAATTCAGAAGTTTGGTAACACTCGCTGCTCTCTCATAGGTGTTAGTAACAAATCGAGCTGCCTGTCTTTGGACACGTTCGATGGAAGAAATGGTTTTATTTGTGCATGGGTCCCATGCTGCAACTGCGTAGTCCAAATGAGGTCTAACGAGGGTGAAGTATAGTTTCTCCTTGACAGAAGTTGAACAATGATGAAAGTTGCGCATCAGAAAGTTTAGGACACCTGTTACTTTCACCGTTGCATGATGAGTCTGACCATTCCAACGCAGATCATTCTGCATTTTGATGCCGAGATACTTAGTTTGTTTGGATTCTTCAAGGGTGGTACCAAGTATATTGTACGATGTTTCGCCTGGATTCCTCTTTCTGGTGACGTGCATAGTTTCACATTTGGAAGGGTTGAACTGCATGCCCCATTGTTGTGACCACTCAACCATAGTATCGAGATCCTTTTGGAGAGGATCTTCATCATCAGCTGACTTAAATGGAAGGTACAGCAAACAATCAGCGAAAAATCTGGTCGTACTTGCGACTTTTTCATGGATGTCATTTATGTAAAGCAAAAACAGATGTGGGCCAAGTACTGTGCCCTGTGGTGTACCACTCAACACTGGACGCCAATAGGAGCTCTTACCATTCACACACACGCGCTGAAGACGTTTTGTCAGGAAACTGGAAATCCATAGTTTCGTGTTGGAACGAATACCATAGAAGTCAAGCTTCCGAAGCAGTCTGGTGTGGGATGACATCAAATGCTTTAGAAAAGTCCAGCACTATTGAATCTGTGATGACGTTACCATCAAGGTGCTTGGCCAGGTCATTTGTCGTCAGGATCAAAGATCTTATAGCGGAGCAAGATAGGCCACTCCAGCAAAATGCAATGGGCTGACGTGTAGTACGCTACGGAGCGGATCGTGGGCATTTTTTTCATCCATTCCAGTAACCGGAACCTACCTGACCCAACCCGACTCGCAGTGTAATCAACATTGCGGGGGAACGGTTTGTGTATGATATAGGGTTAGATTCATAATTCTGTTAGTTCATAATTCTGTTAATTCTTGTTAAAGAATAAAATTTGACTCTGGTAATTTTCTTTTTGTAATAATTTCTTTTAAAATGGCTCATATGCTGTGTTTGAGTTAATTTTGTATTACACTTGCACTCTGTAATTCATTCATCTAATCACACTGTTCACAACTGCAGTATTTGGGAAAATAATAGCAATATGAAGCCCTGGAATGTTACTTAATGTTTTGTTACTATGGAGTTGTTTCTCAACAATAAAATGGGTCTGGTCTTCCCAATAGCCAGAGAGTGGAATGAGATCTGTCTGTAATGGTGGGGTTATCTAAATTAAGTATTTCACAAAATTAAATTTGTTTAAGCAAGATTTACAAATGATGTATAACTTAAGGATGGTTTTATTCAGCGAGCATACAATTGATTAGATTGTGCTGGAAAGAACACACATACATGAATGTGATATAGATGTATATAATCATATAACACACACATTTACATTTCTTCCGATTTTTATATCCAATGATGAACTTTATTTCAGACTAGACAAGGGACAACATTAAATAAAAAACATTGTAAACCTCCCCGCAACTTCACTTTGGTGCCTCGGCCGTGCTGGTCCAGGCTAGACTCCCCGCACGCTGTGGAAGGAACATCTTTTCCCTTTTATTGTGATTTATTTCTCTTTTTAACACTGAATATCTGATAACGACACATTAGCAGCATATGGCACCAATATTGCACCAACCCACTCAATTTTAAATAATTCATAATAGAAATCCATTAACATGGTTAACACGTTATTTCTGACATGCATAGTAAGATTTACATAATTCACATTATTTTGTGTGCGAGATATACAGGGTTGCAGTGTTCAGCATATCAGCTAACCAGTGAAAGTGATGTACAATTCAACGTATGTAATACAATGATAGCCCCATCCCTGCTTACACCAAAGAGCAAATGTCCAACGTAGACACAATAAATAAATAAATCGCCATTTGCATTGTTTTGCACAGCTAACAAATCGCAATTTCACACAATGTAAATAAGATGGCAGTTATTTGACAAATACTCCGCAGTTCAGTGGAGGAGATCATGTCGGCGAATATTCTGGACACACTGTCGACATCTGAAATTACAGAAAATATCATGCAGTCAATATGTTCTTATTCTGCATTAAATAACAGAGGTAGAAAGAAAATGACCTTGAGAAGATTTTTACAAGGATGTTGCCATGAGGCAACTAGTACTCCTGCACCTATTCCAGCACTATCTAAATGGCGTCAAGTTGGCAAAAGGGGTAGTACAACAGGATCTGGGGTTCCTTGTACATCAGTCTATGAAAGTAAGCATGCAGGTAATGGAGCAGCTGGGCTTGTACACTCTGGAGTTTAGAAGGATGAGAGGGAATCTTATTGAAACATATAAGATTGTTAAGGGCTTGGACACGCTAGAGGCAGGAAACATGTCCCTGATGTTGGGGGAGTCCAGAACCAGGGGCCACAGTTTAAGAATAAGGAGTAAGCCATTTAGAACGGAGATGAGGAAACACTTTTTCTCACAGGGAGTGGTGAGTCTGTGGAATTCTCTGCCTCAAAGGACAGTGGAGGCAGGTTCTCTGGATGCTTTCAAGAGAGAGCTAGATAGGGCTCTTAAAAATAGCGGAGTCAGGGGATATGGGGAGAAGGCAGGAACGGGGTACTGGTTGTGGATGATTAGCCATGACCATGGTGCTGGCTCGAAGGGCCGAATGGCCTGCTCCTGCACCTATTGTCTATTGAGGCCTCGACTGTACCTGAGACAAAGGGGAGCACCCAGCTCTAACATCTGAACTAGAGTGAAAGTTCGGGCAGACTTAATAAAATTCTCAGTACAAAACAGAGTCAATATGTTCATATTCTGCATTAAACAAGCTAATTAAAATGTTTAATATGCCACAGAAGTAATAAATGTTTTCTTACCTTTCCTCCTTAACGGGGAACCTGGAGAAAGACAAGTCGGGTTGCCTACATTGCCGATTGGAGCAACTTACAGCAGAGCAGAATGCAGGACTAGTAGATGTGGACGCCATGGACAAAGAGAAGATTATTTAGATTCCAGAGCGGAAGCAATGATCCGATCTTTGGGCGGAAGCAAGATGGCGGAAGAAAGATGGCGGAGGGTGGTTGCTAAAATGGGTCCTATAATCGCCCATGAATCTGCCCATGACTGTACTACGTGTTTTGCGTGGGAGTAGGCCATCTTGCTCCGCTATAAGATCTTTGGTCAGGATAAGCTGAGACTCGAATGATCTATGCCTCCTAAATGTATGTTGGTTGTCAGCAAGAATGTTATGTTTGCTCACGTGTCGCATCAGATTACTATCAATTAAATGCTCCAACAGTTTGCAGCAAGTACTTGTTAATGAAACAGGACGATAATTCGCTGGGTTGGTGGTTGAACCCTTCTTAAAGAGAGGAGTGATGTTAGCCTTCCTCCAATCCAGCGGAACATCAAGTTCAAGTTTATTGTCGTGTTCCTGATAGGGCAATGAAATTCTTGCTTTGCTTCAGCACAACAGAATCTAGTGGCATGACTACAAAACACATGAATAAATAAACTGATAAAATGCAAATAACAAATAATGGGTTATTAATGTTCAGAGTTTTGGCCGAACCAGGTTTAATAGCCTGATGGCTGTGGGGAAGTAGCTATTCCTTTTTTTTTTTTTTTTTTTTTTCAGGCTCCTGTTTTTTCTAATTTTAAGGTAGCAGGGTACGAAATGACAATGTACACAACATGGTGTGGGTCATTTTTGATACTGTTCATTTTTTTTTTTTTTTTAGAGCTTTAAGAAAAAGGTAGAAGTTAGGAAAGTAAAGAAAGTGCAAGAGAGTCGTGCAGTGCAAGAGTGTAAGGAAAAGAAAGCTCCTTAGGAAAGAAGTTAGAGAAGGAAGTAAAGTGAGAAAATAGACCCTAGAAAAGAGAGAAAGAGAAAGTAGAAACAATCGCTCTATTATAACATTAAACTCCGCAGAAAGGGGACTACTGTGCACCATGACCAACCCAAGTCTGTTTTTGTTATTTTCTCCCGTTTACCAGGTCCTGATTCCGCTTATTTATATAGATTTTTTATTTTAGATTACTATTGCACCTCATGATTGTAATGGTCCAGAAACATAGACCACGTCTTCATGGCTTCAAATTGTGATTATCTGAAAAAACACCAAAAGACTACATAATATGCTTCCGACTTATTGAATGAAGCAATGAAGACCACGGAATCACAATTAATAGTAATTATAATATCATTTTAAAACAGAAATCCCACAACAGATGGAATTAGAAAAAGATTGGGAACAAGAATTAACTATATAAATCTCAAAAGAGATCTGGGATAATCATTTACTACATGTGCATAAAATGGTCGATCAACGTACGGCATACGCTCATCCAATTTAAAACATTACATAGATTATATTATTCAAAAACTAAATTAAATAAAATCTCCCCTAATGTTTCACCAATCTGTGATAAATCCTATGTCAAGAAGCTACCATAGCGCACTCTTTTGTTTTTTGTACAAAAATCCAAAACTTCTGGTATGAAATATTTGATATTTTTTCAAAATCTCAAAGTAAAACTGGTACCGCGCCAGAAATGGATTATCTTCGGAATATCGGAAGATAACCCTGAATCAAACGTGTTTCAGAAGAATTTATGTTGTTACGGCGCCGCCCGCGGAAAAAAGCTCTATACTTAAGAGCTCCAAAAATGTTGCGCCGACACCAACAATAAAAATGTGGATATCAAATATGTTTGAAACATTACATCTGGAAGAGATGAGATTCCTCCTAGCAGGTAAAGCAGACCAATTTCGGAAGTAGCTATTCCTGAACCTGGTCGTTGCAGTCTTCAGGCTCCTGTACCTTCTACCTGAAGGTAGCAGGGAGATGGTGTGTGGCCAGGATGGTGGGGGCTTTGATGATACTCCAGCCTTTTGAGGCAGAGACTTCGATAAATCCCCTCGATGGAAGGGAGGTCAGATCCGATGATGGAAAGTGTTTTCCCCCTTTTTGTGTCCCCCTCCCCACATGCTCAAAGTTGCCGAAAGTTTCCCCGATGCAACAGACTTTGCATGCTCTCTACTGAAAACCTTAAAAAAAAGAGAGAGTTCTCCTTGACAAACCGGCTGTAGGTAGAGGCTTCTGCAGGAAGTAGCGCCCCTAGAGTGCTTTCTTGATAACTGCATCAGTGTTCTCAAACCAGGAAAGATCTTCAGAGATGTGCACGCCCAGGAATTTGAAGATCTTGAACCTTTCAACCATTGACCCGTTGATATAAACGGGACTGAGGGTCCCCATCCTACTCCTTCCAAAGTCCACAATCGGTTCCTTGGTTTTGCTGGTGTTGAGGGCCAGGTTATTGCGCTGGCACCATATGGACAGTTGCTCGATCTCTCTTCTGTACTCTGACTCATCCCCATCAGTGATACGTCCCACAACAGTGGTGTCGTCAGCGAACTCGATGATGGAGTTCGCACTGTGACTGGCTACGCAGTCATGAGTATAGAGTGAGTACAGCAGGGGGCTGAGCACGCAGCCTTGAGGTGCTCCCGTGCTGATTGTTATCGAGGCTGACACATTTCCACCAATACAAACAGACTGTGGTATGTGGATGAGGAAGTCGAGGATCCAATTGCAGAGGGATGTGCAGAGACCCAGTTCTGCGAGTTTGGTAACCAGCTTGGAGGGGATGATTGTGTTAAATGCCGAGCTGTAGTCAATGAATAACAGCCTGACATATGAGTTTTTGTTGTCCAAGTGGTCCAGAGTGGAGTGGAGGGCCAGCAAGATCGCATCCACCGTTGATCTGTTGTGGCGGTAAGCGAACTGCAGTGGGTTCAGGTTTTTGTCGAGGTAGGAGTTGATTTGCTCCATGATCAACCTCTCGAAGCACTTCATCACCACCGGCGTTAGTGCCACTGGTCGATAGTCATTGAGGCATGTCACCTTACTCTTCTTGGGCACCGGTATAATTGATGCTCTTTTGAAGCAGGTGGGGACCTCAGACCTCAGTAGTGAGAGGTTGAAAATGTCCGTAAAAACTCCAGCCAGTTGGTCCGCACAGGTTTTTAGAACATGACCGGGTATACCATCAGGACCAGGTGCTTTTCGGGGGTTCACCCCTCTGAAGGATTTCCTGACGTCGGCCTCTGTGACTGAGACTGAAATACCATCACAGTGAATGGGGGCTCGGGAAGGCACATCAGTATTCTCCCTATCAAAGCGTGCATAAAACGCATTGAGCTCGTCAGGGAGTGATGTTTCGCCGACATTCGAACTGCCTCCTGGTTTCGCCTTGTAGGAGGGGATTGCATTCAGGCTCTGCCACAGCTGCCGAACATCTGTCTCATCCTCCAGCTTGGAGCAGAAGTCCCTTTGAGCCTTTTTGATGGCCTTACCAAGGTCGTATCTGGTCTTCATGTAGACCACTGTGTCATCTGACATGAATGCCCGGTGTCTGGTCTTCAGAAGAGTGCGGATCTCAAAGTTCATCCAAGGTTTCTGATTGGGAAACACTCGGAAGGTTTTGATGGGGATGCAGTCCTCCACACATTTCTTTATGAAGTCTGTAACGACTGTGGCGTATTCGTTCAAGTCCGTTGCCGAGTCCTTGAACATTGCCCAGTCTACAGACTCCAAACAGTCCTGGAGTTGTTCCTCTGCCCCCCCCCCACCCGACCAGCTCTGTACTGTCCTCACCTCTGGGGGTGCGCTCTTCAATTGCTGCCTGTAGGCAGGAAGAAGTAGCACCGCGGTATGGTCGGATTTACCGAAGTGAGGCCGAGGGATAGAGCGATAGGCATTCTTGATGGTGGTGTAGCAGTGGTCGAGGGTGTTTGGTCCTCTGGTGCAGCAGGAGACATGTTGGTGGAAGTTAGGGAGTGATTTCTTTAGGTTTGCCTTATTGAAGTCCCCAGCAATGGTGGTAAATGCCTCGGGGTAAGACGTCTGGTGTTTGTTGACCACGGCGTGCAGCTCCTCCAGTGCCAGACGGACGTCTGCCTGGGGTGGGATGTAGACCGCGGTCAGGATGATGGAGGTGAATTCCCTTGGTAGGTAGAAGGGACAGCACTTCACTGCCAGATGTTCGAGGTGTGGAGAGCAAGTTTGACAGGACTACCACGCCTGAGCACCACGCTGAGTTGACCATGAGGCAGACTCCTCTCTCCCAGATGCCAGTGTACGGTCCATACGGTGGATGGAGCACCCTTCAGGATGGACCGCTAAGTCTGGGGAGCTGGGGATGAGCCATGTCTCTGTGAAACAGAACACAGAGCATACCCTCAGCTCCCTTTGATAAAGCAGCCTTGCCCTTAAGTCCTCCACTTTGTTTTCAAGGGACTGTACATTGGCCAGTAGGATAGTAGGGAGAGGGGGCTGAAGTCCACTGCGCTTCATTCTGACCTGATGTCCTGCCCGTCGACCACGTTTCCGGACACAATGGAGGCTTCCCCTTTGTTTCCAGGTACTGTGTTTACTGTACCTGCTGTTTCTGCGGACCTGCACTGGAATGGGGAATCCCTCACAGACGGCAGCTCCAGCTCCTTCAAAGTCGGCAGCTGCAGCTCCAGCTTCATTTATCCTGGAAGATCCAGCCCGTCGGCTCTGGGGGTCATCCCGGGGTTTCAAGGTACAGTCCCTGTGATCCACAGTCTGGTTGGGAGTTCCACAGCCAGCATGGGAAAATTCAAAGTCCGGGACTCCCGCAGTTGCGGGAGATCGCGAAATTGCAAGAGCCTTGAGGCATTTTCTGCCGTTTTCCTGATCCAGGTGAGTTGATTGAAGTTGTATCTAAGCCTTTTAGGTTCCGGAGCTCCGCAAAAGTCGCCGCAGGCAGGCGCAACCTGAGTCAAGCGACTGTTTGAAAATGAACTGCAGAACTGGAGCCAGTTCTTCGGCTGCGATCTTGAGGGCATGATTCTGTATCTGATCTGGTCCAATTGCTTTTGTGGTATTGATGTTGAGCAATAACTCCTTGACACCTTCAACCTCAATTTTAATAGCAGGCATATCAGCATACGGGCTGGGCGGTAGATCTGGTAATGATGAAGGCTCCACATCTTCCCGGGTGAAAACGTGTTGAAATTGGTTTGCAAAAGCTTCTGCTTTCGCCTGGTCCTCAGTGATCAGACAGTTGTTCACTTTAAGAATCTGGACACCAGTGTTGTCTGTCCGTCTGGATTTCACATATCTCGAAAAAGCCTTGGGTTGCTCTCCCCCAAGAATACAAGAAGCATGTTGTCTATGAGCACTCCTAATTGCACGATCGACTTGCTTTCGCACGCTAGTAAAATTGTCCCAATCCAGTTTTGTACCCCTTTTTTTAGCACAGATATAAAACTTCTCTTTCTTACTGCAGAGACGTTTCAGTTTTGCCGAAAACCAAGGAGGACGCATACGGCCCTTAATGAGTTTTTGAGGAACATGATTTGTAACAATATTATTTAAAGAGTCTCTCAGCCACACCCAGTTGTCATTTACGGATCTTTTATCTGGTTGCAGTTTGAAGAAATCTTTCCCCAGTTTTTTTGCTAAGTCTTTAAATTCCTCGCTGTTCACTTTTCTCCAGAGGGAAACTTTACGCAGTGGTTTTGAAGGAACTTTAAGCTCTATGTGCAGTTTTGCTTGGATAATATAATGATAACTAATTCCAGCACACGATGGAACTTCCAAAATTAAATCTGGGTGTGAAGTGAACAATAAATCTAAAGTAGTTTTGGTGCCACTTGTTCCCGATGTTGGGGGAGTCCAGAACCAGGGGTCAGATTAAGAATAAGGGGTAGGCCATTTAGGACTGAGATGAGGAATTATTGGGTTATTGTGGGGAGGGGCTGTCAGGTGGAGGCCAATAAAGTGGGGAGGGGAAAACTGTTTCCAGAGGGTGGGGCTGTGGTTAGTGTTCTTTGGGGAGGGGCTGGTCTTGTGATCTTTGGAGGTGGTCTGTTGGCTGTGGGGGAGGGGGTCTCTGTAGAGGGGACGGTTTGTGGGAGGTGGGGGGTCTGTGTGGGGTGAGGGTGGGAGGGGGTGTGTGGTTGGGCCATGCCGGAGGGCCCGTCGGTGCGGGAGTTCCATGGGCGGTGTTGCCGGCAGCTGGGGGCCGCTGTGCTGCGGGCGGCGGGGGGAACCCGCCAGGTGTCCGTGCAGCGGCTAGAGGGGCGGCAGCTGCAGCAATGTCAGGTCAGTCCACACACCCCCATAGACGCTCCCCTTCTACCCCCCTCACCCTCGCCACCCCGCCCAGGACAACCACATTGTGTCTTTCCGCAGGTCCATGGCAAGTGCCTGTACCTGGGCTTCGGAGACGTGAGGGGAGCGGACACGGGATGTCCCGGCAGCAGCGGGGGGTCCGGGGACGGGGCCGGCTCCGGGGGGGACACAGCCCGGGATCCCCGTCTCTGGATCCGCTTCCACTTCGGTTTGTTCGGCAGGGTCCGGTGGGACGGGCTGGCCCGGGCAAAGCGGCCCAACAAGCGGGGAGACTGGGCAGACCCGGTCCCCAGGTGAGGGGGGAGAGGTGGTGGGGGGGAGAGTGGTGAGGGAGGTGGGGGGGGATGAGGTGGGGAGGGGGGGGGGGAGGAGGAGGGGGAGGGGGGGGGGGGAGGATGGGTGGGTGGGGGGGGAGGGGGTGGATAGGAGGGGGGGAAGGGGGGGAGGGGGGGGGGGGGGGGTGTAATGGGTGGAGGGGATGACCCCGTCACTGACCCGTCCCCCCTCGCCCACCACCCCCAGGCTGCTGCTCCACTTCCCCGGTGGGCACCTGCTGGCCTTCTACAGCTGCCGGCTGTGTGAGTGTGGGTGTCCGCGCCCCGACCCCAGCACCGACATCCTGGAGCCCCGCTTCAACACCGACCAAGCTCTCCTCGCCCTGAAGGCCGCTCGGCCCATTGGCTGCATCCTGCTAGACCAGCGACACTTCTCCGGGCTGGGTGAGTCTCAGGGAGGAGGAAGGGGGGGGGGGAGATGAGGGGGGGGGGGGATTGGGGGGGGTGAGGGGAGGGGGAAAGGGGGGGGTGAGATAGGGAGGGGTGTGAGATAGGGAAGGGGGGGTGTGTGGGCGAGGGAGGAGGGGGTGGAGGGTGTGATAGGAGGGAGAGAGGGGGCGAGGTTTGTCCCATGTGTGGCCTGAGGTAGTGTGTAGCAGGCCCTCACCCACTGCTATGGCCCACTCCTCCTGCCCCCCTCGCCCATGGGTCTGCCCCTCCCCTCGCTCCCCCTCCACAGACGGGTGATGGAGGTTAGTCTCACGCCGCCTCTGTTTGCAGGGAACATCATTAAGAACGAGGCGCTGTACCTGTGTGGGATCCACCCGTGGTGTCTGGGCTCCCAGCTGGCTGCAGACACACAGAGGCAACTCCTCCAGCGGCTGCTGCACTTCACCCACGACTGGCTGGATCGCAAGCGACGGCGGCAGCGGCTGCAGCATCACATCTACCAGAGGGCCCGCTGCCCACGGGGCCACACCGTGCAGCGGGCACAGCTCGGACCCCCAGGGGGACTCAGCAGACCCACCTGGTGGTGCCCTGTCTGCCAGCCCTTGGTGCCAGGGCCCCTGGGCTAGTGTGTGTGTGAGTGCAGGCGTGCCAGTGCCAGGGCTCCTGGGCTAGTGTGCATTTGTGTGTGTGGGAGTGAGAGGGACCATGGTCTAGTGTGTGTGTGTCCACAGTACCAGCACCCCAGGGTGGGGGTGGGTGTGTTGCACGGTGTGTTGGGGATGATTCCCGATGCCAGGCTGGGTGCACAGCGGGATGTCACTTATAAATAAAGAGATTATTGCTCCATCATTGTCATCCTTCCACGGGCAACAGGGCGGTGTGGGAGGGGTCTGTGTAAATGCATCTCCATCTCAGCCACTTGGTGGCGCAGCAGGTAGTGCCACTGCCCATCCGCAACACACCCCAGATTCCACCCCAGCCCCCAATGCTGCCTGTGTGGAGTTTGCACATGTGGGGACCATGTGTCCAATGTGTACAAACACAAATTTGAGGAACAGCATCATATTTTGTTTGCGCAGCTTACAACCCAGTGGTATGAACATTGAATTCTCGAACTTCAAGTAACCCTTGCATCCTCCCTCTCTCCATCCATCCACCCCCCCCCCCCCCCTCCAAGTCACTGTACCAGCTTCAAAGTCATCTTGTTGAGTAACTCGTTTTCACCGAGCCCACAGCTAACATTGGCCTGTTTTCTTCATCATCGTTACTTTTTTGCATATCTTTCATTCATTTGTTCTACATCTCTCTACATCACCATCTATATCTCTCGTTTCCCTCTCCCCTGACTCTGTCTGAAGAAGTCAAGTCACTTTTATTTATATAGCACATTTAAAAAAACAACTCTTGTTGGCCAAAGTGCTTTACATTGGTATAAGAATAGTATAACAAACAACAGTGGTTCATAGATTAAATACAAACATCACTACATACATATAGCCCTCGCTCAGAGGACTTCAAGAAAGGCTTGGGAGTAAAGATGAGTTTTAAGTCTCAACTTAAAGGAGTTGATGGAGGGGGCAGTTCTGATGGGACGAGGGATGCTGTTCTACAGTCTAGGAGCTGCAACCGGAGGTCGCCCCTGACTTCTGTCTAGGCTACGGGATGTTTAGCAACTCCAAGTCGGCCGATCTGAGGGACCTGGAGGTGGTGTGGTGGGTAAGCAGACTTTTGATGTAGGGGCAAGCCCGTTAAGGGCTTTGTAGACATGAAGAAGAATACTTTGAAGAAGGGTCTCCCCCTGAAACGTCACCCATTCCTTCTCTCCAAAGACACTGAGTTACTCCAGCTTTTAGTGTCTGTCTATGGTATATCATCGCCATGTGTACCGAGGTGTGTTGTGTGTTATCCAGGCAGATCAGACCATGCATGAGTACAAAGGGATGTGCAAATCAAAAGGGCACAGTGTGCAGAGTATCGTGTTCCAGGTACAGGGAGAGTGCAGAGCCGCCAGGAGAGAGGACCCAGTGGTGGTCGAGGATGGGCCCGAGGTGGGCTCCGGAGCTCGGATGTGCCACCAAGAACAAAGAGGGTGTAGGAACAGATGCTGGTTCAAACCGAAGATAGACACAAAAGCCTAGAGTGGCTCAGTGGGTCAGACAGCATCTCTGGAGAAGGGTCTCAACCCATTCCTTCTCTCCAGAGATTCTGTCTGACATGGAGCATTTTGTGTCTATCTTCAAGAACAAAGAGGTGCCCGGTGTGGGGAGGGAGGAGCTGAGAAAAGTGGGACCCGATGTGGGTGGGGGGACGCTGAGAACAAAGCAGGACCATCTATTTTCCAATCTATAACTCTCATCTTGTCCTCTTCCGGTTAGCATTTTTTTTTTATTTGCGCAAAAGCGGTACTCTATATCGCTAGGATTTTCCACTATCTTACTCGCTGCTCTCCTCTGCTCCAAGCCACCAAGACCAGGAGATTGGTCTTCTCGCCTGTCAGTCACCATGAAGGTAACGCCGCTACCGGCACCCGCTGTTAATCGCCGGGCGAGGAGAATAAAACCCCCGAGGCGGGGCTGAGTCCGCAAGCCGTGCTGATTGAGTCCGCAAGCCGTGCAGGAGGGAGACCAGCGAAGCAACCAGCGCCCGCTGTGAGTCCACATCGCACCCCAACCCCTTCCCCTCTGGTACCCCGCGCTGGCTCCAGCCCCCCTCCCCCGTAATACCGCACTCCCCCATGGCTCTTCACCATCTTTTCTCCGAGCTCCCCCCCCCCCCACATCCCTCCCTTCCACACACCCCCTCACAACTCTCCCCGTGCCCACGTCTCCCGCTCTTTCCCCCCCCCGCCCCCTCCCCCACACCAAGGGCTATGCAATTGTCGGTTGAAGCTCTTGATGAGCTCCAGTGGTGGATAGCCAATCTTGGCCATTGTTCGGGCAATATTTCAATTGAAAGCCCTTCATTGGTAATACAATCTGATGCAAGTGCTTTGGGGTGGGGAGCTACTGACACCTTTTCCAGCTGCGGTGGCAGATGGGATTTGCATGAACTGTCTTTTCTACAGGTGCACGGGGTTAACTATTTGGAGTTGCTCGCAGCCTTTCATGGGCTGAAAGCTTATTGTATACACAGACATCATGTTCAGTTACAGATAGATAATACTACTGCAGTTGCATATATAAATCACAAGGGTGGTATCAAGTCAGTATCCTGTGATAAATTGGCTAACCTCATTTGGCAATGGTGTATTATTCGTAACATTTGGGTTTCAGCAATCTACCTACCTGGTAGATTCAATTCGGTGGCAGACACCAGGTCACGTAAATTCAATGACAACACAGAATGGGTGTTGAATCATAGAGTATTTAATGACATTGTTTCTAGGTATGGAACACCGGATATGGTTTTGTTCGCTTCAAGATTAAATCATCAGTTACCAAAGTATGTTGCGTGGGAACCAGACCCAAGGGCTGTAGCTGTAGATGCGTTCTCGCTACACTGGGGAGGAATGTTTTTCTATGCATTCCCCCCCCATTCTGCCTCGTCACTCGCTGTCTGCAAAAGATTCAGCAGGACTCTGCCTCTGGCATTCTGGTAGTCCCTGACTGGCCCACTCAGCCATGGTATCCTCTCGTTCTGGGCATGGTGGTACAACCTGTATGGAAGGTGCCAAAACACAGATCTTTATTGACTAACCCCAGTTTGGGGGAAGCACATCCTCTACATGATCGGTTAAATTTGTTAATTAGCAGGTTTTGAGAAGACCTTTCCTCGGACTGGGACTAGCTGGTGGATTTGTTAACTGCGGCATGGAGAAGCAGTACACAGAAACATTATGCATTGTACATCAGGAAGTGGGAACTGTTCTGTGCGCAGTCCGAGATATTGTATGACGAAGCGCACATCACGGATGTCCTGGAATTTCTTTCTAAATTATTTTATGATGAGAAATTGAGTTACAGTGCTCTGAATAGTACCAGGAGTGCGTTGTTGTCATACGTACAGCCTAGCTCTGTTTACCAGTCGGTGGGATCTCATCCTTTAGTGTGTAAATTCGTGAAAGGGGTGTTCAATTCTAACCCGCCTTGGCCCAGATACACTCAAAATTTGGGATGTAAGGGTGGTTCTTAATTCACTTCGCTCATGGTCCCTACCGTCTTCCCTGTCCCTATTGAGGCTTACACACAAGGTGGTCATGTTGATGGCTTTAGTGTCAGCCCAGAGGGTCCAATCCTTGTAAAAGTTGCGGGGGGATAGGATGCTCACCTCTCTGAGACTGGGTTTACCTTTTTCATTTATGACAACATAAAACAGAGTAGACCAGGGTCCTCGGGACAGAAATTACAATTTATGGCATACCCTGTGGACCCAGAGTTGTGTGTAGTGCGTTATCTCTGACACTATATGGAAGTTACAAAGGGGCTTAGAGGTTCGGACTTATCGTTGTTGATTAGCCATAAGAAGCCACATAAGGGGATTTCTACTCGGACCATCTCCAGGTGGCTTAAGTTAGTTTTACTTAATGCGGGTGTGGATACTAAAATATTCAAATCTTATTCCACCAGGGCTGCGGCGACGTCCGCAGCAAGAAACATGGAGGTCCCATTAGACTAGAATCTGTCGGCTGCAGGATGGTCCTCAGCACGCACTTTTCAGGTGTTTTACAATAAACCTGTAGTGAAAAGGAGCGTGTTTGCTAGTTCAGTTTTGAGCAAAGATCTTATAGCAGAGCAAGATGGCCTACTCCTACGCAAAACACGTAGTACGGTCATGGGCAGATTCATGGGTGATTATAGGACCCATTTTAGCAACCAGCATCCACCATCTTGTTCCGCTATTTTGCTTCGCCATCTTGCTTCCAGTCAAAGATTGGATCTTTGCTTCCGCCTCCGCTCCCGTATCTTCGCAAGTCTTTGAATTGGGCGGGGAGAGGGGGGGCGCGGCCCGGGGCAGGGGGGGAGAGGGGAGAAGGGGTGTGGGGAGAGGAGGTGCACTGCCCGGGGAGATGGAGGTGCGCAGCCCGGGGCTGCGGGGAGAGAGTGGGTGCGTGGCCCAGGGCAGCGGGGAGAGGGGGGTGCGTGGCCCGGGGCAGCGGGGAGGAGGGGGTCCGGGGCAGCGGGGAGATGGAGGTGCGCGGCCCAGGGCAGCGGGGAGAGAGGAGGGGAGGGGAGTAGTGCAAGTGGGGTAGTGGTGGCGCAGGAGGGTTGGGTTGGGCCGGGGGGGGGAGAGAGCAAATCTTATAGTGGAGCTCCGCTATAAGATCTTTGGGGGAGAGAGAGAGGTGGGGTAGGGGCTGGGGTGCAGAGAGCATGGGGAGAGATGTGGGGTGGGGGGCTGGTGGGTTAAGGGACTACAGCATAGGGGGGGGGGGGGGAGACATTGTAGTGTGGGGGGGTGCCGGGGAGGGCGGGGGGGGGTTGAGGGGGTGGGATAGGGCCTAGTGTGTGTGAAGTTGCGGGGAGGTTTACAATGTTTCTTATTTAATGTCCCTTGTCTAGTCTGAAATAAAGTTCATCATTGGATATAAAAATCAGAAGAAATATAATTCTGTGTGTTATATGATTATATACATTTATATCACATTCATGTATGTGTGTTTATAAACATTTTATTCTTTAACAAGAATTAACAGAAGTATGAACTAACAGAATGATGAATCTAACCCTATATCACGCACTAAAACTGTTCCCCTGCAACGTTGATTACACTGCGAGTCGGGTCGGTTCCGGTTACTACAAAATCAACTCAAACACAGCTTATGAGCCATTTAAAAAGAAATGATTTAAGAAAACATTAAAAAAGACAATTACCAGTCAAATTTTATTCTTGACAAGAATTAACAGAAGTATGAACTGACAGAATTATGAATCTAACCCTATATCACACACACAAACTGTTCCCCCGCAATGTTGATTACACTGCGAGGCGGGTCAGGTAGGCTCCGATTACTAAAATGGGCGGGGGAAAATGCCCAGGATCCCCTCCGTAGCGTACTACACGTCAGCCCATTGCATTTCGCAGGAGTAGCCTATCTTGCTCCGCTATAGGATCTTTGGTTTTGAGTTCAGTTGTATAGTCCCTCTCGGGTAGAGAGGTGACCACCGTTGTGTTGTTTTGTTTCTATATTAAATTGTTATTGTTTGAATACCATGTCTGACCAGTTTCCATTTCTACAATTGTCAACTATACCGTCTGTGAGTCATGGACTCGTTTCCACGGCATGGAGTCACAGAGCTTTAAAATCTTCACGTAGTCACTCACATGACTCCGAAGTAAAATAGTATAGGCTGTGGGCCGAGCATCGAAAATGTGTCTAGAAATCAGTTTTCGTGACCCAAGTCACCAACCCACATGAAATTTTCCACAGATTTAGGTGAAATATAATTGAGAAGGAAGTCATAACTCGTCATTGCCGAAAGTTGCACATTAATTAATTAAACTAATTAGAAAATGAGATCGACAAAGTAAGCGCCATCTAGTGGCCAATGCCCATATTACACGATGGGCAGCTTATTTCCGTGTTGCAGTCCATTTAAACTATATATCATTGTACCTATATATATTCCAGATAGTAATATAGGTATAATAATATTATATTTAGGTATAATTACATTTTATATTATACCTATATATATTCCAGATAGTAATATAGGTATAAAAATATAATAATATAATATATTATCTTCCAGATAGATATATTCCTCCGTTTTCCTGGAAACGGCCGCTACAGAGGGCACTATGTACACAACCCCCCCCCCCCCCCCCCCCCCGCTGAGAAGATAGAGCTCCGCGTTTCGCGAATCGGCCACTTTTTAATTGAGTCCGCGGCTTCATTGTTAAAAACATAGGCCCCGCGATCGGAGCACCTTTTCCCGGTAAGTTATCGCAAGCAGCTCCGAGATTAGATGATTAAGTATCAGTATCCCGTACCTGCCTTCTCTCCATACCCCCTGATCCCCTTAGCCACAAGGGCCACATCTAACTCCCTCTTAAATATAGCCAATGAACTGGCCTCAACTACCCACTGTGGCAGAGAGTTCCAGAGATTCACCACTCTCTGTGTGAAAAAAAGTTCTTCTCATCTCTGTTTTAAAGGATTTCCCCCTTATCCTTAAGCTGTGACCCCTTGTCCTGGACTTCCCCAACATCGGGAACAATCTTCCTGCATCTAGCCTGTCCAACCCCTTAAGAATTTTGTAAGTTTCTATAATATCCCCTCTCAATCTCCTAAATTCTAGAGAGTATAAACCAAGTCTATCCAGTCGTTCTTCATAAGACAGTCCTGACATCCCAGGAATCAGTCTGGTGAACCGTCTCTGCACTCCCTCTATGGCAATAATGTCCTTCCTCAGATTTAGAGACCAAAACTGTACGCAATACTCCAGGTGTGGTCTCACCAAGACCCTGTACAACTGCAGTAGAACTTCCCTGCTCCTACACTCAAATCCTTTTGCAATGAAAGCTAACATACCATTCGCTTTCTTTATTGCCTGCTGCACCTGCATACCTACCTTCAATGACTGGTGTACCATGACACCCAGGTCTCGCTGCATCTCCCCCTTTCCCATCGGCCACCATTTAGATAATAGTCTGCTTTCCCCGTTTTTGCCACCAAAATGGATAACCTCACATTTATCCACATTATACTGCATCTGCCAAACATTTGCCCACTCACCCAGCCTATCCAAGTCACCTTGCAGTCTCCTAGCATCCTCCTCACAGCTAACACTGCCCCCCAGCTTAGTGTCATCCGCAAACTTGGAGATATTGCCTTCAATTCCCTCATCCAGATCATTAATATATATTGTAAATAGCTCGGTCCCAGCACTGAGCCTTGCGGTACCCCACTAGTCACTGCCTGCCATTGTGAAAAGGACCCGTTTACTCCTACTCTTTGCTTCCTGTTTGCCAGCCAGTTCTCTATCCACATCAATACTGAACCCCCAATGCCGTGTGCTTTAAGTTTGTATACTAATCTCTTATGTGGGACCTTGTTGAAATCCTTCTGGAAGTCCAGATACACCACATCCACTGGTTCTCCCCTATCCACGCTACTAGTTACATCCTCGAAAAATTCTATAAGATTCGTCAGACATGATTCACCTTTCGTAAATCCATGCTGACTTTGTCCAATGATTTCACCACTTTCCAAATGTGCTGCGATCCCATCTTTAATAACTGACTCTAGCAGTTTCCCCACTACTGATGTTAGACTAACTGGTCTGTAATTCCCCGTTTTCTCTCTCCCCTTCTTAAAAAGTGGGGTTACGTTTGCTACCCGCCAATCCTCAGGAACTACTCCAGAATCTAAAGAGTTTTGAAAGATTATTACTAATGCATCCACTATTTCTGGAGCTACTTCCTTAAGTACTCTGGGATGCAGCCTATCTGGCCCTGGGGATTTATCGGCCTTTAATCCATTCAATTTACCCAACACCACTTTCCGGCTAACCTGGATTTCACTCAATTCCTCCAACTCCTTTGACCCGCGGTCCCCTGCTATTTCCGGCAAATTATTTATGTCTTCCTTAGTGAAGACGGAACCAAAGTTGTTATTCAATTGGACCGCCATATCCTTGTTCCCCATGATCAACTCACCTGTTTCTGACTGCAAGGGACCTACATTTGTTTTAACTAATCTCTTTCTTTTCACATATCTATAAAAACTTTTGCAGTCAGTTTTTATGTTCCCTGCCAGTTTTCTTTCATAATCTATTTTTCCTTTCCTAATTAAGCCCTTTGTCCTCCTCTGCTGGTCTTTGAATTTCTCCCAGTCCTCCAGTATGCTGCTTTTTCTGGCTAATTTGTACGCATCATCCTTCGCTTTGATACTATCCCTGATTTCCCTTGTTATCCATGGATGTACTACCTTCCCTGATTTATTCTTTTGCCATACTGGGATGAACAATTTTTGTAGTTCATCCATGCAGTCTTTAAATGTCTTCCATTGCATATCCACCGTCAACCCTTTTAGAATTAATTGCCAGTCAATCTTGGCCAATTCACGTCTCATACCCTCAAAGTTACCTTTCTTTAAGTTCAGAACCATTGTTTCTGAATTAACAATGTCACTCTCCATCCTAATGAAGAACTCAACCATATTATGGTCACTCTTGCCCAAGGGGGCACGTACAACAAGATTGCTAACTAAGCCTTCCTCATTACTCAATACCCAGTCTAAAATAGCCTGCTCTCTCGTTGGTTCCTCTACATGTTGATTTAGATAACTATCCCGCATACATTCCAAGAAATCCTCTTCCCCAGCACCCCTGCCAATTTGATTCACCCAATCTATATGTAGATGGAAGTCACCCAATATAACTGTTTTGCCTTTGTCGCACGCATTTCTAATTTCCTGTTTGATACCATCTCCAACTTCACTACTACTGTTAGGTGGCCTGCACACAACACCCACCAGCGTTTTCTGCCCCTTAGTGTTTCATATAGTTTAGGCCCTCAACTTCATGAATGAATGAATGAATGAATGAATGAATGAATGAATGAAACGTGCTTTGATTGGACTAAAAATACCCGACATTTTTCCATTTTTTCTCTAATTTAATAAAAATGTGCAAGTCTTGTTCATGCCGAGTTTCAGGGATGATTTATATAATTTTTTTACACAATATGTGAAAATTTCATGTAGTTCTGTGACTTGGGTCATGAAACGCTGGAATAAAGCTCCTCGGCCCACAGCCTAGTAAGATTAAATGAGAACTAACCAGTTTGAAGTTTGATCTTTATTTTATGAGGAGTTACGATGGGGGATTATGTGCCCTTCGCTCCCAAACCCTTCCTCATAAAGTTAACTGGTATTTCTAGTTTCTTGAATCTTACTATTCTCAGGTCAATCAGTTCTGGTCGGTGACTCCACACCGTTGCTTTGATGGTTGATGCGCATGAGGGCTGATGGGCACTTCATGTAATCCCTCATCCTAACTCCTCATAAAATAAAGATCAAACTTCAAACTGGTAAGTTCTCGTTTAATCTTACTATTCTCGATGTTTGTATTTTCCACCCTGAGCACATGCTCTTGTGTAGAGTGCACGAATATTGCAGGGTGCGCTTTACTGCTGGCTTTACGGTAGCTGGGCCCACGGCAGCTGCCTCGCAGATACTCCCGGGTTTACGGTAGGGAGTTGCCTTCGCGGGTTTACGGTAGAGGGGGGTTTATATTTGCAGGTTTACGGTAGTGGGGGGGGGGTACGGTTGGGGTATATAGGTAATTTGCAGGGTTTACAGTATTAGGGGGCATATTCGTGGGGTGTACGGTAGTGGGGGTATATTTTCGGGGGTGTACGGTAGTGGGGAGGGTTATATTCGGGGGTGTACGGTAGTGGGAGGGTTTATATTCGGGAGTGTACGGTAGTGGGGGGGTTTATATTTGGGGGTGTACGGTACTGGGCGGGTTTAAAATAATAAAAATAGTAATAAATTTTATTTATGGGCACCTTTCAAGAGTCTCAAGGACAACTTACAAAAATTTAGCAGGTAGAGGAAAAACATGTAAGGGGAATGAAATAAATATTAGAGCCATGGCTAGTACACAAAGTAAATACAGAATCCAATACAAAACACAGTTATATTCGGGGGTGTACGGTAGAGGGGGTTTATATTCGGGGGTGTACGGTACTGGGAGGGTCCGCCCGCCATTGGGCGCCGCTGTCTGGTCCGAGGCGGGTCACCACCATTCACAGGCGCGCTGCCGTTGCCTGTTACAGCGGCCCCGCCCCCAACACCGGCCCCGCCCGGGGACACAGGGATACAGAGGGGACACCGGGACACACACACAGGGGGACAGGGACACACACACAGGGGGACAGGGACAGGGACAAGGACTGGGCGCTGGGCCGGCGGGAGGGAGGAGGCAGCAGCCGCTGACTGCGCCGATGGATCTGCTGCGGTCGCTCGGACACCCGGAGGAGCTGCTCAACCTGATCCGCTACAAGCTGGCCACCGGCACCAGGACCCGAGCCGCAGCCAAACGGCCGGTGAGACAGTGGGGGTGTGGGTGGGGACAGATGTGTGGGGTCACAGTGACAGGTGTGGGGGGGTCGCAGGTGTGGTGTGTCACAGTGACAAGTGTGTGGGGGGGACAGGTGTGTGGAGTCACAGGGACAGATGTGGGGGGGGGGGACAGGTATGTGGGGTCACAGGGACAGGTGTGGGGGGTGTGGGGGGTCGCAGGGACCGGTGTGTGGGGGGGACAGGTGTGGGGGTCGCAAGGACAGGTGTGGGGGGGGGTGGGCGGGGCAGGTGTGGGGGGGGGGGGGGTCACAGAGATGGGATGATCAGCCATGATAACAATGAATGGCGGTGCTGGCTTGAAGGGCCGAATGGCCTCCTCCTGCACCTATTTTCTATGATTCTAGGTGTAAGTGGGTCACGGGGAGAGGTGTGGGGGGGGGGGGGCCACAGGGACAGGTGTGAGAAGGAACTGCAGATACTTGTTTAAACCGAAGACAGACACAAAATGCTGGAATAACTTAGCGGGTCAGGCAGCATCTCTGGAGAGAATGAATGGGTGACGATTAGACTGGCTGGGGTAAGGGAAACGAGAGATATAGATGGTGATGTGGGGAGAAAGAACAATGAATGAAAGATATGCAAAAAAGTAACGATGATAAAGGAAACAGGCCATTGTTAGCTGTTTGTCGGGTGAAAATGAGAAGCTGGTGTGACTTGGGTGGGGGAGGGATAGAGAGAGAGGGAATGCCGGGGCTACCTGAAGTGAGAGAAATCAATATTCATACCACTGGGCTGTAAGCTGCCCGAGTGAAATATGAGATGCTGTTCCTCCAATTTGTGTTTAGCCTCACTCTGGCAATGGAGGAGATCGATGACAGAAAGGTCAGTGTAGGAATGGGAAGGAGAATTAAAGTGTCTAGTAACCAGGAGATCAGGTAGGTTCAGGTGGGCTGAGTGAAGTTGTTCCGTGAAACGATCGCCCAGTCTACGTTTGGTCTCGACGTATAAGAGTCCACATCTTGAACAATGCATACTGTAGATGAGGTTGGAGGAGGTGCAGGTGAACCTGTGCCTAACTGAAAGGGACTGTCGGGGTAAAGTGACAGCTGTTGCATCTTCTGCGGTTGCAGGGAAGATACCTAGGGAGGGGGTGGTTTGGGTGGGAAGGGATGAGAACCAGGGAGTTGCGGAGGGAACGGTCTCTGCAGAAGTCGGAAAGGGATGTAGATGGGAAAATGTGGCTTGTGGTGGAATCCCGTTGAGGGTGGCGAAAATGTCGGAGGATTATGTGTTGTAAGGCACACGGTATTGGGGGTTTGGTATTGATGTGGATAGAGAATTGGCTGGCTGGCAGGCAGGAAGCAAAGAGTAGGAGTAAACGGGTCCTTTTCACAATGGCAGGCAGTGACTAGTGGGGTACCGCAAGGTTCAGTACTGGGACCCCAGCTATTTACATTATATAAATTAATGATTTGGACGAGGGAATTGAATGCAACATCTCCAAGTTTGCGGATGACACGAAGCTGGGGGGCAGTGTTAGCTGTGAGGAGGATGCTAGGAGGCTGCAAGGTGACTTGGAAAGGCTGGGTGAGTGGGCAAATGCATGGCAGATGCAGTATAATGTGGATAAATGTGAGGTTATCCACTTTGGTGGCAAAAACAGGAAAGTAGACTTATCTGAATGGTGGCCGATTAGGAAAAGGGGAGATGCAATGAGACCTGGGTGTCATGGTACACCAGTCATTAAAAGTAGGCATGCATGTGCAGCAGGCAGTGAAGAAAGCGAATGGTATGTTAGCATTCATAGCAAAAGGATTTAAGTATAGGAGCAGGGTGGTTCTACTTCAGTTGTACAGGGTCTTGGTGAGACCACACCTGGAGTATTGCGTACAGTTTTGGTCTCCTAATCTGAGGAAAGACATTCTTGCCATAGAGGGAGTACAGAGAAGGTTCACCAGACTGATTCCTGAGATGTCAGGACTTTCATAAGAAGAAAGACTGGATAGACTCGGCTTGTACTCACTAGAATTTAGAAGATTGAGGGGGGATCTTATAGAAACTTACAAAATTCTTAAGGGGTTGGACAGGCCAGATACAGGAAGATTGTTCCCGATGTTGGGGAAGTCCAGAACAAGGGGTCACAGTTTAAAGATAAGGGGGAAATCTTTTAGGACCGAGATGAGGAAAACATTTTTCACACAGAGAGTGGTGAATCTGTGGAATTCTCTGCCACAGAAGGTAGTTGAGGCCAGTTCATTGGCTATATTTAAGAGGGAGTTAGATGTGGCCCTTGTGGCGAAAGGGATCAGGGGGTATGGAGAGAAGGCATGTACAGGATACTGAGTTGGATGATCAGCCATGATCATATTGAATGGCAGTGCAGGCTCGAAGGGCCGAATGGCCTACTCCTGCACCTTTTTCTATGTTTCTATGTATGTGACTGCTGATGGGGTGAAAGCGACGAGGGGGAGCAAGGGCGGAGCTGCGGGGTACCGAGGAGACACTAGCGAGGGCCTCACCAATAATGGGAGAGGGGAACTCCCCTTCCCAAAAGAATGAGGACATCTCGGATGTCCTGGTATGGAACACATCATCCTGGGTGCAGATGCGGCGTAGATGGAGTGTAGGGGATAGAGTCTTTGCAGGAAGCAGGATGGGAAGATGTGTAGTCGAGATAGTTGTGGGTTTGTAATAGACATCTATTTCCTGTAGAGAAGGGATGGGTGACGTTTTGGGTTGAGACCCTTCTTCAGACTGAAGAAGGGTCTCGACGCGAAACATCATCCATTCCTTCTCTTCAGAGATGGTGCCTGTCCCGCTGAGTTACTCCTGCATTTTGTGTCTATCTTCCATTTAAACCAGCATCTGCAGTTCTTCCCGACACGTCTATTTCTTGTGATGGAAACTGAAATCATGAAGGAGAGGGAAGTGTCGGAGATGGCCCAAGTAAATTTGAGTGCAGGATGAAAATTGGTGGTGAAGTTGATGAAGTCCATGAGTTCTGTATGGGCGCAGGAGGTAGCAATGATGCTGTCATCAACAAACTCGATAACAGAGATAGAGCTCGGGGAGAGGGCCAGTGTATGCCTGCAACAAGGGTTGTTCAACATGCCCCTCAAAGTGGCAGACGTAGCTGGAGCCCTTGCGGTAGCCCATAGCTAAGTCATGGACTTGGAGGAAGTGGGAGGAGTCAAGTGAGTTGTTGAGAAGGACCAGCCCTGCCAGGCGGAGTAGAGTGTTAGTAGAGGGAATTTGGATGGTTCTGTGGTCGAGGAAGAAACAGAGGGCTTTGAGGCCTTCCTGGTGGGGGATGGAGGTGTAGAGTGACTGAGAATTTTGTAAGTTTCTATAAGATCCCCCCTCAATCTTCTAAATTCCTGCGAGTACAAGCCGAGTCTATCCAGTCTTTCTTCATATGAAAGTCCCGCCATCCCAGGAATCAGTCTGGTGAACCTTCTCTGTACTCCCTCTATGGCAAGAATGTCTTTCCTCAGATTAGGAGCCCAAAACTGTACGCAATACTCCAGGTGTGGTCTCACCAAGGCCCTGTACAACTGCAGTAGAACCTCCCTGCTCCTATACTCAAATCCTTTTGCTTGATGCTGGTTTACGCCGTAGATAGACGCAAAATGCTGGAGTAACTCAGCGGGACAGGCAGAATCTCTGGAGAGAAGGAATGGGTGATGTTACAGGTTGAAACCTATTTCCGACTGAGTCAAAGGAAAGAAGGCGGGTAGGGTGTGAAAACGACAAATCAAAGCAGAAGCTTCTATGGAAATGTAGTTCATGGTTCATTGTTAGCTGACACCGAGTAACATTTAATCAGGACACTGAAACTAGTTGTAGAACTAGGCTGGGGAGGAACAGAGAGAGAGGGGGGAAGTAAGGATTACTTGAAATGAAGGAGATTAGTATTCAGACCGCTTGGTAAATAAACGGCCCAAGCGAAATGTAAGTTTACACTTGATTACTGCAGATGCTGGAAAATCGGTAGACAAAAATGCTGGAGAAACTCAGCGGGTGAGGCAGCATCTATGGAGCGAAGGAAATAGGCAACGTTTCGGGTCGAAACCCTTCTTCAGACTGATTGGGGGGCGGTTCCCACTCCCCCCTCCCCCCACACCCGCACATCAGTCTGAAGAAGGAACGTTGCTTTCGCTCCATAGATGCTGCTGCACCCGCTGAGTTTCTCCAGCATTTTTGTCTACCTATAAGTTTACAGTGCTGGAGTAACTCAGCAGGACAGCCAGCTTGCAGTGTGTGTGTGTGTGTGTCTACACACGCTAGTGCCCGGGTTTACAGTGCTGGAGTAACTCAGCAGGACAGGCAGCATGCAGTGTTGTGTGTGTATACACACTAGTGTGTGGGTTTACAGTGCTGGAGTAACTCAGCAGGACAGGCAGCATAGCTGGAGAGAAGGAACGTGTGACGTTTCGGATCAGTGTGAAGAAGGGTCACCTATTGTTTCTGTGCAGAGATCCTGCCTGCCTACGTGCCTGTCCTGCTGAGTTTTTTTTATACTCCAGTATTTAGCAAAGATCTCAAAGCAGAAAGATCTTTGTTATTTAGTGTGTGTCTTCCTCAGAGAGGTTGGCCGGGCTCTTTGACACCGTTGCGATTGGCTTGCAGGATGCACATTGAGCCTATAGTTGGCTGGTGTGATGCACTGCAAGCTCAGTGATTGGCCTGGCTGATGCATTGCCAGCCGTGTGAGTGAGTGAGTGTGTGTGACCAGGCCTGGGCTGACTTGTTGCTGTGTGTGTGGAGGGAGTGACCGACCTCTGCACAAAGTTGTACACAGACTGGGCCCGGCCCGGAGCAGTGGAGCCTGTGTGCCCAGCACCAGCACAGGCTGGGAGTGGGAGCTGAGAGCAGAGAGTGGGAGCTGGGAGTGGGAGCTGCAGAATGTGAGCATCAGGAGCACAAGCTGGGAGTGAGAGCTGGGAGTGAGAGCAGAGAGTGGGTGCTGGGAGTGAGGGCTGGGAGTGAGGGCTGGGAGTGGGAGTGAGGGCTGGGAGTGGGAGTGAGAGCTGGGAGTGGGAGCTGCAGAATGTGAGCATCAGGAGCACAAGCCGGGAGTGTGGGCAGTAGGAGAGGGGCCGGGGAGCAGGGTCAGTGTGAGCCATTGTGTGCAGGGCCAGTGTGAGTGGGGCCACTGTGAGCCAGTGTGAGTGTGAGCCAGTGTGTGGGGCCACTGTGAGCCAGTGTGAGTGTGAGCCAGTGTGTGGGGCCACTGTGAGCCAGTGTGAGTGTGAGCCAGTGTGTGCGGGGCCACTGTGGGCCAGTGTGAGCGGGGCCAGTGCGCGGGGCCAGTGTGAGCGGGGCCAGTGTGAGCGGGGCCAGTGTGAGTGTGAGCCAATGTGAGCGGGGCCACTGTGAGCCATTGTGAGCGGGGCCAGTGTGAGCGGGGCCAGTGCGTGGGGCCAGCATGTACTGTGCGGGCCTGCTGCGTGCCTGGCCCCTGGCACTGCGTACACTACAGTGTGACTCTCGGCACGGGGCCCTGCCCCAGCCCTGGCTCCTGCTCAGGCCCTGCCAGTGGCCAGTACGATGCCCCTTGCCCTGTGCACCCTGCCTGTCGTGCTGGGCAGGCCGACTAGCCAGCGGACAAACCCACCACCTGGTCCTGCTGGATGTCGAGCTGACCGCCTCGCCCCGAAAATCATTCCTCACCGCCACCTCACTCTCCTCTGCGGTAGGACTGGGGGTCCCGAACTCTGCCGGGGGTGGAGGAGGGGGAGACTGTAGGCTGGGGAGGGGGTCCCACACTCGGGGTGGGAGCCAGGGGCCGGCACACCGGGGTGGGTCGGGCAAGGGGCAACAATAGCCCGGGGTGGGGGGGGGGCAAAGCTCTCAGAGCAGGGAGTGTGTCCCTGATGCTGGGGGTGTGGGGGCAACTGGGTCTGTACTGGGGGCGTGATGAGTCTCTGCCTCTCTCGGACATGAGGGTCAGGGTGGGCTGTGTGATCAGCTGTTCGAGTGTGGGGGGGGTGGGGAACCAGGCATTCTCTTGTGGCGTTGGAGAGGAAACTTTTCCCTGTATGGGGACTTGTTCCCAGTGGTACTTGTGTTGTTCAGGCAGGCTCAGCAAGCAAATGGTTCGGGGGTGTTCGGGGGGTGGGTTGTGGGGCAGGGGGGCTGGTATGTACGGGGGGGGGGGGGGGGGGGGGGGGGGGGGGGGGGGGGGGGGGGGGGGGGGGGGGGGGGGGGGGGGGGTAGGTGGCCATGGACAAGTTCCACGGGCCGCATGTGGAGTATTGCGTGCAGTTCTGGTCACCCCATTACTGGAAGGATGTGTGGGGGGCTTTGGAGAGGGAGCAGAGGAGGGTTAGCAGGGTGGTGCCTGGACTAGAGGGCTTCGGCTACAGGGAGAGGGACAGAGGCCGAGGAGAGACCTGATGGAATGATATACAATGATGAGAGGCAGGGACGGGGTAGACAGTCAGAACCTTTCATCCATCAGGGGGACACGTTTAATGTTAGTAATTCACCTTGATAGACCATGAAAAGGTTGAAAGAAAGAGAGGTCCAGTTGGCATTGCTGTTCTGATCAGTCCCCAGTGGATTTTACACCTACCGTGGGAGGGGGGGAGTAGGTGGGAGACACTGGGTGAGGGGTCAGTGAGTGGGTGCTCAGATTGGGGTGGGAATGGGGGTGAGGAGCAGCACAGGGTAAGAGGGTGGGGACAGAGGGGCAGGGGACGGGTGAGGGTGGGGGGGGGACAGGTGGGTGGGGTCGGGGGTGAGGGGACACACTGACGTGTGTGTGTGTGTGATCCAGGATGCGATGAGTGAGACTCTGCGGACCTGCTACGTGTATCTGAACCAGACCAGCCGCAGCTTTGCCGCCGTCATTCAGGCTCTGGATGGAGAGCTACGGTGAGGGGGACGGGGGTGGGGGCTGGCAGTGGTTGGGTGTGGGGACGGGGGGTGTGTGCATGTGTGTGTGTGCGTGTGGGAGTGTTGTGTGTGGGCGTTAGGTGGGCGCGTGCGTGTTGGGTGGGCACACGCTCGCGTGCGCATGTGTTGGGTGCGCGTGTGGTGGGGGGCGTGCATAGCGGGTGTGTGTGTGGGAGGGTGTGTGTCTGTGGGACGTGTGTGTGTGTGTATTTGTGGGGGATGTGCATGGGGTGTGTTTGTGGGGGAGATGTGCGTTGTGGGGTGGGGGCAATGTGTTTGTGTGTGTGTGTGTGTGGGGGGTGTGTGTGTGTGTGGGGAGTGTGTGTGTAGGGGGGGTGTGTGTGTGGGTGTTGTGTGTGTGTGTGTGTGTGTGTGTATGTGGGTGTGTGTGTGTTGATGTGTGTGGGGTGTCAGTGTGTGACAGTATGTGACCCTCTCCCCCACAGGCAGGCGGTGTGCATCTTCTACCTGGTGCTGCGTGCTCTGGACACGGTGGAGGATGACATGAGCATCCCGCTGGAGGTGAAGGTGCCCATGCTGCACAACTTCCACACCTACCTCTACCTGCCTGGCTGGAGCTACAGCCAGAGCCAGCAGCGAGACGCTCAGGTGCTGCACGACTTCCCCTCGGTACGTCACCCTCACCCTAACGCATGCACACACGCACCGCACACACACCCCACACACACACACCAAGCACACACACACCACACACACACCACACACACAGACACCACACACCAGACACACACACACACACACACCCACCACGCGCACACATACACACACACACACACACACGCACGCACAAGCACACCCACGCACGCACAAGCACACACACACACACACACCACACACACCACACACACACACACACCACAAGCACACACACACACACACACACAACACACCACACACACACACACACGCACACACACACACACACTCACACACACACACACACACACACACACACACACACACACACACACACACACACACACACACACACACACACACACACACACACACACACCAAACACACACACAACACACACACACACAATCACACACACACACACACACACACACACACACACACACACACACACACACAACCACACACACACACACACACACACGCACACACACACACACACCACACACACACACACACACACACACACACACACACACACACACACACACACACACACACACACACACACACACCAACACACACACATACACACACGCAAACACACACACATACACACACGCAAACACACACACATACACACACGCAAACACATACGCACACATATACACAGCACACACACACACACACACCAAGCACACACACACACACACACACACACACACACAACACACACCAAACACACACACACACACACACACACACACACACACACCACACACACACACACCACACACACACACACACACACACACACACACACACACACACCAAGCACACACACACACACACCAAGCACACACACACACCCAAGCACACACACACGCACTCCAAGCACACACCAAGCACACACACACACCAAGCACACACACACACACACCAATTCACACACACACACAAGCACACACACACACCAAGCGTACACACACACACACTCCAAGCACACACACACACACCACAGCACACACACACACACAAGCGTACACACACACACACTCCAAGCACACACACACACACACCAAGCACACACACACACACCAATCACACACACACACCAAAGCACACACACACACTCCAAGCACACACACACACACACCAAGCACACACCAAACACACACACACACACCAATCACACACACACACACACACACACACACACACACACACACACACACACACACAACACACACACACACACACACCCAAATACACGCATACTCATACACACTCGCACACACACACACACACACACACTCACACACACACACCCACCAGACACACACACCCACACCACACACACCACACGTACACCACCCACATAAACCACACTCACATACACCTGAATCACGACCCCTCCCACCCACACCGCAACTCACCATGCACTCGCTCACACACACACACACACACACACACACACACACACACACACACACACTGACTCTCTCTCCCTCCTGCCCCAGATCTCCCTAGAGTTCCGCTCGCTGGCCAAGGTGTACCAGGATGTCATCGCCAACATTTGCCACAAGATGGGATTGGGAATGGCAGAGTTCCTGGAGAAGAGAGTGCAGTCCATCAAGGAGTGGGACATGGTAGGGATGGACGGGGGGGCTGGAAGTGGGGGGGTGGAGGGGTGGACAGGAGGAGAGGGGTGGGTATTTTAATGGGGTGAGGGTGGGGATGGGCTGGGGTTTGATGTCACCCCTTGGTCTCTCTGCCACACTGCCCCTGTGTGTTTCCAGTACTGCCACTATGGTAGCGGGGCTGGGGTGGGCTGGGTGAGGGTGGGGGTGGGGGCTGGGTTGCTATCACCCCTCCCCCAGTGTCTCTCTGCCACCCTCCCCCTGTGTCTCTCTCTGCCACCCTGCCCCTGTGTGTTCCAGTACTGCCACCATGTAGCGGGGCTGGGGGTGGGCTGGGGTGGGCTGGGGGCAGGGTGAGGGTGGGCTGGGCTGGGTTGCTATCACCCCCCCGCGTGTCTCTCTGCCACCCTGCCCCTGTGTGTTCCAGTACTGCCACTATGTAGCGGGGCTGGGGCTGGGGATGGGCTGGGGGCAGGGTGAGGGTGGGCTGGGTTGGTATCTCCCCCAGTGTGTCTCTGCCGACCTGCCCCTGTGTGTTCCAGTACTGCCACTATGTAGCGGGGTTGGTGGGCATCGGCCTGTCGCGGCTGTTTGCAGCATCGGAGCTGGAGGAGCCGGTTGTCGGGGAGGACACGGAGCTGGCAAACTCCATGGGGCTCTTCCTGCAGAAAACCAACATCATCCGCGACTACCTGGAGGACCAGCAGGAGGGCCGCGAGTTCTGGCCGCACGAGGTATGTGTGTGTGTGTGTGTGGGCGTGCGCGCGTGTGTGTGGGCATGTGTGTGTGTGGGCGTGCGTGCGTGGGTGTGGGCATGTGTGTGTGTGCGTGGGTGTGGGCATGTGTGTGTGTGGGCGTGCGCGCGTGGGTGTGGGCATGTGTGTGTGTGGGCGTGCGCGCGTGGGTGTGGGCATGTGTGTGTGGGGAGGTAAGTAGGAAGGAACTGTAGAAGACAGACACAAAATGCTAGAGTAACTCAGAGGGACATCTCTGGAGAGAATGAATGGGTGACATTTCGGGTTGACACCTTTCTTCAGACCGAGAGTCAGGGGAGAGGGGGATACAGAGATAAGGAGGTGTAGGGTGTGAAAACAAGACAAAGGGATTGGAGATCCCAGGACTAGGTGTGAGCTATAGGGAGAGGTTGAGTAGGCTGGGAATCTATTCCTTGGCGCGCAGAAGGATGAGGGAAGATCAGATAGAGGTGTATAAAATCATGAGAGGAATAGATCGGGTAGATGCACAGAGTCTCTTGACCAGAGTAGGGGAATCGAGGACCAGAGGACACAAGTTTAAAGTGAAGGGGAAAAGATTTAATAGGAATCTGAGGGGTAACTTTTTCACACAAAGGGTGGTGGATGTATGGAACGAGCTGCCGGAGAACGTAGTTGAGGCTGGGACTATCCCAACATAAGAAGCAGTTAGACAGGTACATGGATAGGACATGTTTGGAGGGATTCCTCCAATTTGCGCTGGGCCTCACTCTGACAGTGGTGGAGGCCCAGGACAGAAAGGTCAGTGTGGGAATGGGAGAGGGAGTTGAAGTGTTTGGCCACCGGGAGATCAGGTAGGTCCAGGCGGACTGAGCGAAACCCGCGCTTGGTCTCACCAATGTACAGGAGTTCACACCTGGAACTGCGGATACAGTAGATGAGGTTGGAGGAGGTGCAAGTGAACCTGTCGGGGTCCTTAGACGGGGGGAGGTATAGCATCAGGTGTTACATCTCCTGGGGAAAGTACCTGGGGAGGGGTTGCGTTGGGTGGGAAGGGGTGAGTTAACTGGGGAGTTACGGATGGAACGGTCTCTGCGGAAAGCAGAAAGTGGAGGCGATGGGGAAGTTAATCTGCAAGTTGAATCGGTAGTAAAGAAAACAAACTCAATGCTAGCATTTATGTCAAGAGGGCTTGTATACAAAAACAGGGATGTAATGTTGAGGGTCTATCAGGCGCTGGTCAGGACACATTTGGAATATTGTGAGCAATTTTGGGCACCATATCTGAGGAAGGATGTGCTGGCTCTGGACAGGGTCCAGAGGAGGTTTACAAGAATGTTCCCAGGAATGAGTGGGTTAACCTATGATGAGCGCTTGTCGGCACTGGGCCTGTACTCACTGGAGTTTAGAAGAATGAGGGGGGACCTCATTGAAACTTACCGAATAGTGAAAGGCTTCGGTAGAGTGGATGTGGAGAGGATGTTTCCACTGGTGGGAGAGTCTAGGACCAGAGGTTATAGACACAGAATGAAAGGACATTATTTTAGGAAGGAGATGGGGAGAAATGGGGAGAGATGAGGAATCTGTGGAATTCTTTGCCACAGAAGGCTGTGGAGGCCAAGTCAGTGGATATTCTTGATTAGTACGGGTGTCAGGGGTTATGGGGAGAAGGCAAGAGAATGGGGTTAGATGGGAGAGATAGATCAGCCATGATTGAATGGACGATGGGCTGAATGGCCTAATTCTGCTCCTATCACATGATCTAATGATGTGAGTAGTGGTGGGATCCTGTTGGAGGTGGTGAAAGTGTGGTGTATGTGACGGCTGGAGGGGGTGAAAGGTGCGGAGGAGGGGGGCTGTGTCCCTGGTGCGACGGGGGGGGGGGGCCAAGAGTGGAGCACGGTAAACACTACACGGTGATGATAACTACAGCAATGAACACCACAACAAGTGCAAAGCAGTGGAATAGTGCCAGGCCTGATCACCCTGACCCCTGCCCACCCGCCCACCAACCACTGTGAATTCCATGCTCCACCCCATCTCATTGTCACACATGCCCCCCCCCCCCCCCCCCCGCCCCGCACATACACCCTCCCGCCTCCTCTTGCCTCAGTCCCATGGCATACTGCATGCAATGTCATCACTTCATGCCAGTCTACACTCTGGGTAAAGTCCAAACCCCACTGACGGCCCAACCCCTCCCCCTCCCCTCCCCCTTCACCTCCCCTCCCCTCCCTTCACCCCCCCCCTCCCCTCCCTTCACCTCCCCTCCCCCTTCACCTCCCCTCCTCCTTCACCTCCCCTCCCCTCCTCCTCCCCCCCCCCTTCACCTCCCCTCCCCTTCACCTCCCCTCCCCTTTCACCTCCCCTCCCCTTCCCCTACCCTCCCCTACACCTCCCCTCCCCCTCCCCTTCACCTCCCCTCCCTTTCACCTCCCCTCCCTTTCACCTCCCCTTCACCTCCCCTCCCCTCCCCTTCACCTCCCCTCCCCTTCACCTCCCCTCCCCTTCACCTCCCCTCCCCTTCACCTCCCCTCCCCTTCACCTCCCCTCCCCTCCACCTCCCCTTCACCTCCCCCTTCACCCTCCCCTCCCCTCCCCTCCCCTTCACCTCCCCTCCCCTTCACCTCCCCTCCCCTTCACCTCCCCTCCCCTTCACCCCCTCCCCCCTCCCCTCCCCCCTCCCCCTCCCCTTCACCTCCCCCTCCCCTTCACCTCCCCCTCCCCTCCCCTTCACCTCCCCTCCCCTCCCCTTCACCTCCCCTCCCCTCCCCTTCACCTCCCCCTCCCCTCCCCCTTCCCTCTCCCCTCCCCTCCCCTTCCTTCCTCCCCTCCCCTCCCCTCCCCTTCCCCTTCCCCCCCCCTTCCCCTCCCCTCCCCTTCACACCTCCCTCCCCTCCCCCTCCCCTTCCCCTCCCCTCCCCTTCCCTCCCCTCCCCTCCCTCACACCTCCCCTCACCTCCCCCTCCCCTCCCCTCCCTCCGCTCCCCTCCCCTCCCCTCCCCTCCTCCCTCCCCTCCCCCTCACCTCCCTCCCTCCCCTCCCCCTCCCCTCCCCTCCCCTCCCCCTCCCTCCCCTCCCCCTCCCTTCACCTCTCCCTCCCCCTCCCCTCCCCTCCCCTCCCCTCCCCTCCCCCTCCCCTCCCCTCCCCCTCCCCTTCACCTCCCCTCCCCTCCCCTCTCCTCCCCTTCACCTCACCCCTCCCCTCCCTTCCCCCCTCCCCTCCCCTCCCCTTCACCTCCCCTCCCCTCCCTCATCACCTCCCCTCCCCTTCACCTCCCCTCCCCCTCCCCTCCCCCTCACCTCCCCTCCCCTCCCCCCCCCCCCTTCACCTCCCCTCCCCCTCCCCTTCACCTCCCCTCCCCTTCACCTCCCCTCCCCCTCCTCCTCCCCTCCCCTCCCCTCCCCCTCCCCTTCACCTCCCCTCCCCCGTCCCCCTCCCCTTCACCTCCCCTCCCCTCCCCTTCCCCTCCCTTCCCCTCCCCTCCCCCCCCCCTCCCCTCCCCTTCCCCTCCCCTCCCCTTCCCCTCCCCTCCCCTCCCCTCCCCTTCCCCTTCCCTTCCCTTCCCCTCCCCTCCCCTCCCCTTCCCCTCCCCTCCCCTTCACCTCCCCTCCCCTCACCTCCCCTCCCCTTCACCTCCCCTCTCCCCTCACCTCCCCTCCCCTCCTCCCTCCCCTCCCCCTCCCCTTTCCCCTCCCCTCCCCCTCCCCTCCCCTCACCTCCCCTCCCCTCCCCTCCCTTCCACCTCCCCTCCCCTCACCTCCCCCTCCCCTTCACCTCCCCTCCCCTTCACCTCCCCTCCCCTCCCCTTCCCTCCCCTCCCCCTCCCCTCACCTCCCCTCCCCTCCCCTCCCCTTCACACTCCCCTCCCCTTTCACCTCCCCCCCCTCACCTCCCCTCCCCTTCACCTCCCCTCCCCCCCTCCCCTCTCCCTCCCCTCCCCTCCCCTCCCCCTCCCCCTCCCCTTCACCTCCCCTCCCCTCCCCTTCACCTCACCTCCCCTCCCCTCCCCTTCACCTCCCCTCCCCTTCACCTCCCCTCCCCTTCACCTCCCCTTCACCTCCCCTCCCCTTCCCTTCCCCTCCCCTCCCCTCCCCTTCACCTCCCTGCCCCTCCCCTCCTATTCCTCCCCTCCCCTTCCCTTCACCTCCCCTCCCCTTCACATCCCCTCCCCTTCACCCTCCCCTCCCCTCCCCTCCCTTCACCTCCCTGTCCTCCCCTCCCCGCCCCTCCCCTCGTCTACCACGAGCGGATGCCTCTCAGTATACCCACTGTGGCATTGCCGCAATGTAGGAAGGAACTGCAGATGCTGGTTTACCCCGAAGTAGGTCACAAAGTGCTGGAGTAACTCAGCGGGTCACGCAAGAAGTTTCTCGAGCTGAAACGTCACCCATTCCTTCTCTCCAGAGATGCTGCCTGTCTGTCCCGCTGAGTTACTCCAGCTTTTTGTAGCGTAACAGCTGATTGTTTACTTATCTCTAAGCAATTGGAACCTGCCCTTCGGCCCCACACGTCCCTGCTAAATAGTAGTTCAACACTGCTCTATGGTTGTGCTAGGATGATTCTGTTGCATGATAACAGCTGGGAAGAAAGCTCAATCTCACCCATCCTGTATTGGGGGACCAGGGCTACACATCTTGCTTCAAGTGTGGTCTCACCAACGTCTAGTACAGATGTGGTATCACATCGTAATTACTGCAGTCAATATACTGATCAATGAAGGCAAGCTTGTCAAATGCCTTGATTTGGTTAATTTAGAGATACAGTGAGGAAACAGGCCCTTCAGCCCACCGAGTCCGCACCGACCAGTGATCCCCGCACACTAACACTGCCCTACACACACGAGGGACAATTTTACACATACACCAAGCCAATTAACCTACAAACCTGCCGGCTTTGGAATGTGGGACGAAAACCAGAGCATCCGGAGAAAACCCACGCAGGTCACAGGGAGAAGGTACAAACTCCGTACAGACAGCACCCGTAGTCGGGATGGAACCCGGGTCTCTGGCGCTGTGATGCAGCATCTCTACCGCTGCGCCACTTTCAGGGAAGTCCATATCTGTTCTTCAACAGTCTCCAGTGCCTTGCCATTTGCGTGCCCACACCTCACCACGCCAGGGATCAATTCTGTCTGCCATTCCCTGTGCCGCTCACTGGAAGATCCACTTCCGTCCGTTTGGGGAGTGACTGAAACATCGGGTGGTCACGGTGATGCAGCGGTAGAGTTGCTGCCTCACAGCGTCGGAGAACCGGGTTCGATCCCGACTACGGGTGCTGTCTGTACGGAGTTTGTACCTTCCCCCCGTGACCTGGGTTTTCTACGAGATCTTCGGTTTCCTCCCACACTCCAAAGACGTACAGGTTTGTAGGGTAATTGGTTTCGGAAAAAAAGTTTATAAATTGTCCCTAGTGTGTAGGAAACAGAAAAATAGGTGCAGGAGTAGGCCGTTCAGCCCCTCCAGCCAGCACTGCCATTCAATATGATCAAGGCTGATCATCTAAAACCAGTACCCCGTTCCTGTTTTTTCCCCATATCGCTTGATTCCTTTAGCCCTAAGAGCTAAATCTAACATTCTCTTGAAAACATAGAGTGAATTGGCTTTCACTACCTTCTGTGGCAGAGAATTCCACTCTGTGGCAGAGAAGTCAGGATAGTGTTAGTGTGCGGGGATCGCTGGTCGGCATGGATCTGGTGGGCCAAAGGGCCTATTTCAGTGCTGTATCTCTAAAGTAAACTAATCTAAACTAAATATAGACACTAAAAGCTGGAGTAACACAGCAGGTCAGACAGCATCTGTGGAGAGAAGGAATAGGTGATGTTTCTAGTTGAGACCCTTGTTCAGACACAAACTAAGCTTAGTGCTGGCTGTGTCTGTTCTGGCAGGCGTGGCCAGTGATTGAGCCAGGCA
Organism: Leucoraja erinaceus; assembly: GCF_028641065.1. Taxonomy (NCBI): domain Eukaryota; kingdom Metazoa; phylum Chordata; class Chondrichthyes; order Rajiformes; family Rajidae; genus Leucoraja; species Leucoraja erinaceus. Next base: position 70,406,623 of record NC_073384.1, on the reverse strand, counting down.
GTGTACGTCTGCCCGTGTGCAGGGCTGTGTTCAGTAGCTGTGTGTGTTTGCAGGTGTGGAGCAAGTATGCGGACAAGCTGTCAGACTTCAGCAGGCCGGCAAACCTGCAGGCAGCGCTGCAGTGCCTCAACGAGCTGGTGACCAACGCACTACAGCATGTCCCCGACGTCATCACATACCTGTCCCGTCTACACAACCAGAGCGTCTTCAACTTCTGCGCCATCCCACAGGTGAGGGGGCCGGGAGGTCTGTGTCTGTCCCCTCGTGTCACCCCCACCGCTCCTCCTCATCTCCCCCCCACCCCCCCCCCCCCCCCCCCACACCGCCCCCTCACACCCCCCCTCTCTCTGCCACTCCACCCCCTCCCTGTTTCCTCCGTCCTGTCATTGCCCCTCACGTCACCTTTGCCCCTCTCGCCTGCCCTGCCCCCTCTCGCCTGCCCTGCCCCTCTCCCTTTGCCCTGCCCCCCTCCCCTGCCCCTCCCCCCCTCCCCTGCCCCTCCCCCCTCACCTGCCCTGCCCCCCTCTCACGTCCCCTCTGCTGCCCTTGCCCCCAGGGATGATGGCCATTGCCACCTTGGCCGCCTGCTACAACAACCCGCAGGTGTTCCGCGGGGTGGTGAAGATCCGTAAGGGCCAGGCAGTGACCCTGATGCTGGAGGCGACCAACATGGAGGCGGTGAAAGGAATGTTCCGGCAGTACTCTGGAGTGGTGAGCAATCTCACATACACTGTCCCCGCTGACTGGAGGTGTACCAATCCCTGCCGCACCACACAGGCCATTCGCCCCCCCCCTCCATGCTGGCCTAGTCCCAGCAGCCCACATCTGATCCATATCCCTCTCCACCCTTGTTCTTGTATCTGTCCACATTGGAGGAACAGCATCTCATGTTTTGCCTGGACAACTTACAACCCAGCGGTATGAACGCTGATTTCTCTAATTACAAGTAACCCCTGCATTCTCTCTCTCCTACCTCCCCCTAGTCTAGTCATCCTACTAGTTCCACTGTTGACATCCTTGTACCCCTCTTGATATCACCTGTTCCCCAGCCCACAATGGGCCATTATGGACTCCACCCTTCCTTGGCCATCTGTTGCCGGCCCTGCATTGTTCTGGTCTTTTCCTACCCCCAGTTTCCTACCCCCTCCTCTCGAGTCTGAAGAAGGGTCCCGACCCAAAACGTCTCCCATCCTTCTCTCCAGCGATGCTGCCTGACCCGCTGAGTTACTCCAGCACTTTGTGTCTATCTTCGGTGCAAACCAGCATCTGCAGTTCCTTCCTGTCCACATATCTGTCCAAATGTCTTTTTAAAGTCATAATCTGCTTCTGTTGCTCCCTCTGGCTGCTCGTTCCACATATGGAATACCCTCCGAGTGAAATATTTGCTGCTTGGGTCCCTCTCAAATGTCCCCCCTCACTTCCAGCCTGGCCCTGCGACCCCACTCACTTTAGCCTTGAGAGATGACTTCAACGTTTAGGGATGATGTTAGCCTTCAGAGATGACTTTAGATTTGAGAAGGTAGACAAAAGTGCTGGAGAAACTCAGCGGGTGCGGCAGCATCTATGGAGCAAAGAAAATAGGCAACGTTTCGGGCCAAAACCCCTTCAGACTGATGTAGGGTTGGGAGGAGGGGTGGGGGGGGATAAAGATAGGACGAGGAGGAGCCAGAGGACTGAGGGAGAGCTGAGAAGGGGAGAAGACAGCAAGGGTTACCGGAAATTGGAGAAGTCAATGTTGATGCCGCTGGGGTATAGACTGCCCAAGATGACTTTAGCCTTTAGGGATGAGGTTAGCCTTTATCCTGCCTGTATGTACTAGATGATTCCTGATGTCGTTGCTCCCTGTGTTGTAGATCCGACAGAAGGTTCCCAGTGCGGGGATGTCGGGGGTGGGGACGAGACAGATCGTGCAGAAGGTGGAGGCGCTGAGCCAGAGTGAGACAGAGCTGGTGTCCCACGGCCACCTGTCACCCATCTACCTGTCCTTGGCCATGTTCCTGGTGGCGGTCAGCTGGCAGTACTGGCAGACGCTGACCCACAGCTCGGAGGAGTACCGGCCCAGCCAGTGAGTGTCCTGGCCCGCAGCTGCTGGAGACTGGGCACCAGGGGGCGCCAGAGACACAGCCGGCATCTGCTATCCCAGCAGGGAATGGACCATGGTCACTGTGTGTACAGGGAGCTTGGTGCCTTGTCTCCAACATCACCCCTGCCTGGGGCAACAACGGGCGCACACGCAGGCACACACACTCGCACAAGCGCACACACACTCACTCACTCACACATATGTACGCACGCGCACACACTCGCACACACGCACGCACACACTCACGCACGCACAAACACATATGTATGCACACGCACACACACTCTCACACTCGTATTCACTCTCACACTTACACTCACGCACGCACACACTCACACATATGTGTGCACACACTCACACACGCGCACACACACACACTCTCACACTCATATTCACTCTCACACTTACACCCACACACGCATTCACACATATGTATGCACACATACACGCACACACACGCACGCACATTCACACTCACACACACTCATACACTCACACTTACACACACTCACACACACTCACACTCATACATGCTCACACACAACGGTCAGCCCACTGGGACCAGCGTCTGGGATGTCAGGACTAATGTCTAATGCCTTTTACTAGCTGCCTGCACCATCCGCTGGGCAGCACCAGCCCCCAGCCTCTTCCCCAGTGTTTAACGGGACTGTAGAGTGGGAAGTTTTTGGTCATGTTTAACCTGTATGTGTGTGTGTAGCTGGCGTGTTGAAGGAGCTTCAGCTTCCCACCCGCCTAACACCACGGCAACTTTGTAGTGGAATCATTTTTGAGGCTTCAAGTTGTTTTGGGGAATGGGGTCAGAGGTCAATTTAATTAGTGTAAACTTGTTGATTGAATGAATGCAATAAAGAGTTTTCCATGTTGGTGTGTGTAACCCCTCTCCCGCTGTTATGTACAAGTGCTTTACCCCTTGTGACTGCTGCCAGTGTGTCTCTCCCCTCCCATTCCCACTCCGACCTTTCTGTCCTGGGCCTCCTCCATTGTCAGAGTGAGGCCCAGCGCAAATTGGAGGAACAGCACCTCATATTTTGCTTGGGCAGCTGACACCCCAGCGGTATGAACATTGACTTCTCTAACTTCAAATAGCCCTTGTTTTCCCTCTCTCTCTATCCCCTCCCCCCTTCCCACTTCTCCCACCAGTCCTACTTTCAAGAGAGCTAGAATTTCAAGAGAGAGCTAGATAGGGCTCTTAAAAACAGCAAATAGGGGAGAAGGCAGAAACGGGGTACTGATTGTGGATGATCAGCCATGATCTCATTAAATAGCAGCGCTGGCTCGAAGGGCCGAATGGCCTACGCCTGCACCTATTGTCTATTGCCTCCGACTACATTCTATCTCTGTTTGCTTTGTTGTTGCCTTCTCCCAACTAACAATGATCTATTCTACATCTTCCTTGATCTCCATTCTCCTTGTCCTGTTTTCACACCTTGCACTTCCTTATCTATTCACTTCCTTATCTCTGTGCTGCCCACTCCCCTGACATCAGTCTAAAGAAGGGTCTCGACCAGAAACGCCACCCATTCCTTCTCTCCAGAGATGCTGCCTGTCCCACTGAGTTACTCCAGCATTTTGTGTCTACCGTCAGTTTAAACCAGCATCTGCAGTTCTTTCATTCACGCACTGGGATGTGATCTCACCAGCTGTCGGTTAATGGGCCAGAACTCTCAAACGCACTGACTGTTGGAAAATGAAGGCCATTGCCAAAGGAAACATGGTTTAGTTTAGAGACACAGCACAAAAACGGGCCCTCTGCCCACTGAGTCCGCACCGACCAGCGATCCCTGCGAAATGTAACACTACCTTACACACACCAGGGACAATTTACATTTATACCAAGCCTACAAACCTGTACGTCTTTGGCGTGTGGGAGGAAATCGGAGGTCTTGGAGAAAACCCACGCAGGTAACGGGGAGAACGTACAAACTCCAGAGTGTTGAGGAAAACGGTGTGGGTGGGGTTGGAAGGCTCTGCCAGGTTGCATTGAAGCGTTCAATCTTGTTCAAGACTAGCGGAGTCGGGGGGGATATGGGGAGAAGGCAGGAACTAGACACCATGACAGAGTTAGGTGGCAGAAACAGGCCACATCGTCCATGCTGTCCACGTTGTCTACGTGAGCTAGTCCCACTTGTTTTAGTTTAGACATATTGCGTGGAAACAGGCCACTGAATACATGTCGATCAGTGATCCCCACACACTAACACTATCCTACACACACCAGGGACAATTTTTACATTTACACCAAGCCAATTAACTTACAAACCTGTACGCCTTTGGAGTGTGGGAGGAAACCGAAGATCTCGTCACGGGGAGAACGTACAGGCAGCTCCGTAGTCGCGATCGAACCCGGGTCTCTGGCGCCGTAAGTCAATCATTTAATCCATTACTCTACTCCTTTCCCATCCATATGTCTTTAACATGTTGTTTGGTACCTGCCTCAACTACCTCCTCTGGCAGCTCGCTCCATGCCATGGTGAATCTTTTGTGTACCCATTGCAGCTTAAACACATCCTTGCTAAGGCAGGTAGCCCAGGGCTACACACATGCTGTGACGTGACCATGTTACCCAAGCGCAAGAATCTACCAGGGAGGCTGTGGGACCAGTCTAACCTGGCATTGAGCTGGTGCAGGCATGATGGGCCGAATGGCCACCTTCTGGCTGAGTGATGCCGGAAAAAATAACAAACTATTGACTTCTCAAAGATTCATGACAATAGACAATAGGTGCAGGAGTAGGCAATTCGGCCCTTCTAGCCAGCACCGCCATTCATTGTGATCATGGGTGATCATCCCCAATCAATACCCTGTTCCTGCCTTCTCCCCATATCCCCTGACTCCACCATCTTTAAGAGCCCTATCTAGCACTCTCTTGAAAGTATCCAGAGAACTGGCCTCTGAGGCAGAGAATTCCACAGACTCACCACTGTGAGAAAAAATGTTTCCTCGTCTCCGTTCTAAATGTGGCCCCTGGTTCTGGACTCCCCCAACATTGGGAACATGTTTCCTGTCTCTAGCGTGTCCAAACCCTTAACAATCTTGCCATAGAGGGAGTGCAGAGACGGTTCACCAGACTGATTCCTGGGATGTCAGGACTGTCTTATGAAGAGGGACTGGATAGACTTGGTTTATACTCTCTAGAATTTAGAAGATTGAGAGGGGATCTTATAGAAACTTACAAAATTCTTAAGGGGTTGGACAGGCTAGATGCAGGAAGATTGTTCCCGATGTTGGGGAAGTCCAGGACCAGGGGTCACAGCTTAAGGATAAAGGGGAAATCCTTTAAAACCGAGATGAGAAGAACTTTTTTCACACAGAGAGTGGTGAATCTCTGGAACTCTCTGCCACAGAGGGTAGTTGAGGCCAGTTCATTGGCTATATTTAAGAGGGAGTTAGATGTGGTCCTTGTGGCTAAGGGGATCAGAGGGTATGGAGAGAAGGCAGGTACGGGATACTGAGTTGGATGATCAGCCATGATCATATTGAATGGCGGTGCAGGCTCGAAGGGCCGAATGGCCTACTCCTGCACCTAATTTCTATGATTCTATATGTTTCAATGAGATGCCCTCTCATCCTTCTAAACTCCAGAGTGTACAAGCCCAGCTGCTCCATTCTCTCAGCATATGACAGTCCCGCCATCCTGGGAATTAACCTTGTAAACCTACGCTGCACTCCCTCAATAGCAAGAATGTCCTTCCTCAAATTAGGGGACCAAATCTGCACACGATACTCCAGGTGTGGTCTCACTAGGGCCCTGTACAACTGCAGAAGGACCTCGTTGCTCCTATATTCGACTCCTCTTGAGAAGCTATTGACGAAGGCAAATGGGGATGGTCGGGTAGGTATGTTGGTCACAAGATAGACACAAAATGCTGTAGTAACTCAGCGGGACAGGCAGCAAATCTGGAGAGAAGGAATGGGTGACGTTTCGGGTGAGACCTCTTCAGCACGGTCAGCATGGATGCATTGGGCCGAATGGTCTGTAACTAAAGGGGATAAACCCTCATGACCACTGCTCCAGCACCACCTGAGATGCCCGTCGTTCCATCCCTTGTCCTGACTTGGGAACTAAGCGGTGTTGCTTGTTCCTGCATTTAGGCAGAAGCTGAAGACCACTGCCCCAGGAGTGAGGGCTGCACATAGTTGGTCAGGGGAGGCCAAGGAGCCAATCTAGGATTACTTGGAGTCTGTAGACTGGGGCAATGACTGGGCAACGGACCTCAATGAATACGCCACAGTTGTTCCCGACTTGATGAGGAAATGTGTGGAGGAATGTGTTCCTATCAAAACCATCCGAGAGTTCTCCAACCAGAAGCCTTGGATGTTGAAGACCTCCTTCGACTATGTTGAAGACCAGCTACGACTAACTACAACTAACTTCGGGAAAATTGGACACCGAATAGTGGAGAGTGAAGACGACCTCCTTCGATCTCCTTCAACCTCCCTTTGACTATGATGAAGACTATCTATGACTACCTTAGACTATCTTCGACTATCCTCGATTACCTACGACTAACATGCCGACCTACTACGAGTAAAAAAGTATCGATTTTTTCCATGGCGACCTTTTTTTACTCGCTGGCATTTTTCAGTATATTGAAAAAAAATCTAGCTGAGGCCTCGAGTACGCGGGTACTACTCCCGAGCACGAAGGAGAGTTACAAAGACCTCCTATGACCTCGTGTCGACCATGCTCCGAGTATGAGTCGAGGGCAAACTCGCCAGTGGAGTAGGTCGCCCAAGTGGGACAGCCCCTTTAGCAGCATTGACGCAGCGAGATAAGGGGTGGTCTTGGCATCACGTTCAGCATGGACATTGTGGGCCTAAGATAGACACAAAATGCTGGAGTAACTCAGCGGGACAGGCAGCATCTCTGGAGAGAAGGAATGGGTCATGTCTTCAGTTCAAAGAAGGGTCTCAACCAGAAACGTCACCCATTCCTTCTCTCCAAAGATGCTGCCTGTCCCGCTGAGTTACTCCAGCATGTTGTGTCCATCTGCAGTTCCATCCTACACGTAACCTGCTCATCTTCCTTCTCATTTCCACATTTCCAACAACATTGTTCTATGATATTAAACTTTCAAACACTCACACACGCTTGTCACTGCACCCCCACCTGACCCAGAGCTGGTCACAAGCCCCTGTCTGAGGTTGATGAAGATTCACTCTGACATCCTTCCTCTTGCTGCCTCTGAGCGGTTTCTGAAGCTGATGATCCATGTTGGGTAATCGCTTCCCCGACCCGGCCTCCACCCACAACTCGTGAGCAAGTGTAGGCCCAGACCAGTGCCTGTGCCCTCTGCAATTGGGAGCAGTTCTCAATTCTTCCTCAAAGTGTGGCCTCCGCTGTGTCACAATCCTGTCCACAGATCACGGGCCTGTTGTGTCATTGGCAGCTCGTGTTACGCACTGCCCTCCCCACAGAGAGACAGGAACCGGCCCACAGGGAACATTGTTGTTCCACTGTCATCCCTGCTAGTGTATCTTTCCAGTCAACTTTGGCCAGCTCCTCCCTCATGGCCCCATAGTCCCCTTTATTCAACTGCAACACTGAGACCCCCGATCTACTCTTCTCCCTCTCCAATTGTAGATGAAACCTGACCATGTTATGGTCACTGCCTCCTAATGGCTCATTAACCTCGAGAACCTTTATCAAATCTGGTTCATTACATAACTCTCTAGAATTTAGAAGATTGAGAGGGGATCTTATAGAAACTTACAAAATTCTTAAGGGGTCGGACAGGCTAGATGCAGGAAGATTGTTTCCGATGTTAGGGAAGTCCAGGACAAGGGGTCACAGCTTAAGGATAAGGGGGAAATCCTTTAAAACCGAGATGAGAAGAACCTTTTTCACACAGAGAGTGGTGAATCTCTGGAACTCTCTGCCACAGAGGGTAGTTGAGGCCAGTTCATTGGCTATATTTAAGAGGGGGTTAGATGTGGCCCTTGTGGCTAAGGGGATCAGGGGGTATGGAGAGAAGGCAGGTACGGGATACTGAGTTGGATGATCAGCCATGATCATATTGAATGGCGGTGCAGGCTCGAAGGGCCGAATGGCCTACTCCTGCACCTAATTTCTATGTTTCTATAACACTAAACACAGAATTGTCTTCTGAGGCTCAAGCTCGTCCACTTTATTCCTTATACTTTGCGCATTCATATACAGTACTTTGACCTCCGTATTTACTTCCCCCCTCGCAATTGGCCCTGACCGTACTCTGTTGTCCATTCTCGAACTTTCCTTCCCATTAATTTGAGAATCTTTTGTAATTTTTCCTGTAGCCACTTCCCCTTCAACTCCATCTTTATACTCCCAATTTGTCAATCCCTGCCCCCCACGATTTAGTTTAAACCCACACGTGTAGCCCTAGCAAACCTGCCTGCCAGAACGTCGGTCCCCCTCTAGTTAAGGTGTAACCCGTCCCTTTTGTACAGGTTACCCCTACCCCAGAAGAGATCCCAGTGGTCTATAAATCTAAATCCTTGCTCCCTGCTCCAGCCCCTCCCCTATCTCCCTGTTCCTGTCCTCACCAGCACGAGGTACGGGAAACAATCCAGAGATAACCACCCTAGAAGTCCGGCATTTCAGTCTTCTTCCCAACTCCCTGAACTCATGTTGGAGATCCTCCTTCCTCTTCTTCCCAATGTCGTCTGTGCCTACGTGCACGACCTCTGCCGGCTGTTCACCTTCTCTCTCGAGGATGTTCCGAATTCGGCTTGTGACATCCTGAACCCTGGCACCAGGGAGGCAACAGACCATCCTCGCATCTCGTCTGCCGCCACAGAATCTCCTGTCCACTACACAGACAATGGAGTCACCCACCACTAGGGCTCTGCCCGATGCCGGTCTCGCCGGTCGAGTCCCATCTCCAGGATTGGAGCCACCGACGTGTCGAATACGCCGCAGTTGTTCCCGACTTGATGAGGAAATGTGTGGAGGAGTGTGTTCCTATCAAAACCATCCGAGAGTTCCCCAACTAGAAGCCTTGGATGAGCCAGGAAGTCGACAATCTTCTGAGGACCAGATCTCAGGCGTTCAAGTCTAGTGATGCAGAGTCATTCAGTCCAGGTACCATCTCAGTGTCCATCTCCCCCCATATCTGCCTTCCGCAAAGACCGCTCCCTCCATAACTCCCTTGTCAATTCTTCCCTTCCCTCTCGTACCACCCCCTCCCTGGGCACTTTCCCTTGCAACCGCAAGAGATGCAACACTTGTCCCTTTACCTCCCCCCTCAACTCCGTTCAAGGACCCAAGCAATCGTTCCAGGTGCGACAGAGGTTTACCTGCATCTCTTCCAACCTCATCTATTGCGTCCGCTGCTCTAGATATCAGCAGATCTATATCGGTGAGACCAAGCGGAGGTTGGGCGATCGTTTCGCCGAACACCTCCGCTCGGTCCGCAATAACCAAGCTGACCTCCCGGTGGCTCAGCACTTCAACTCCCCCTCCCACTCCGTCTCCGACCTCTCTGTCCTGGGTCTCCTCCATGGCCACAGCGAGCAGCACCGGAAATTGGAGGAACAGCACCTCATATTCCATTTGGGGAGTCTGCATCCCGGGGGCATGAACATCGAATTCTCCCAATTTTGTTAGTCCTTGCTGTCTCCTCCCCTTCCTCAGTCCCCCTGCTGTCTCCTCCCATCCCCCAGCCTTCGGGCTCCTCCTCCTTTTCCCTTTCTTGTCCCTGCCCACCCACGCCCCCGATCAGTCTGAAGAAGGTTTTCGGCCCGAAACGTTGCCTATTTCCTTCGCTCCATAGATGCTGCTGCACCCGCTGAGTTTCTTCCAGCTTTTTTGTGTAACCTTCGATTCTCCAGCATCTGCAGTTCCCTCTTAAACACCATCTCAGTGTCGCTCAGTATTTACACTACGTTCCGTTATATTAATTTTAGATTTCAGGGATATGGGTTTCTTGTCACGTTGACCTTTCTGACGTCCAGTGTCATGATCCCTCTGTGTCGCACGTGTATCTGTGGGGCTTGGGAAAGACCAAGTACAGAGACAAGGTGTTGCACTTTAGGAGGTCAAATATACACTGCATGGCATGACCCTTAAGGGGCTGTCCCACTTGGGCAACCTAATTTGTGAGTTTAGAAGAGTTTGAAAAGAATGTCATGTTGAAGACCTCCTTCGACTATGTTGAAGACCAGCTACAACTAGCTACAACTAACCGGGAAAATTGGACACCGAATAGTGGAGAGTGAAGACGACCTCCTACGATCTCCTTCGACCTCCCTTCGACTATGATGAAGACTATCTACAAATACCTCCGATTACCTACGACTAACATGCCGACCAACTACGACTAAACCTATGAGTAAAAAAGTATCGATTTTTTCCATGGCGACCTTTTTTTACTCGCGGGCATTTTTCAGCATATTGAAAAAACTCTAGCTGAGGCCTCGAGTACGCGGGGACTACTCTCGAGCATGAAGGAGAGTTACAAAGACCTCCTACGACCTCGTGTCGACCATGCTGCGAGTATGAGTCGAGGGCAAACTCGCGGATTAGGTCGCCCAAGTGGGACAGCCCCTTTAGCAGCATTGATGCAGTTAGATAAGGGGTGGTCTTGGCATCACGTTCAGCATGGACATTGTGGGCCGAAGATAGACACAATATGCTGGAGTAACTCTGGGGAGACGTTTCAGGTTGAGAACCTTCTTCAGACTGATGTTGGGCCGAAGGGCCTGTTCACATGCTGTACTGTTTGTAGGCGGGAAATTTGTGCGAGACCCGTGCCCTGTATCTGGCTCCACTCAGGCACAGACACAAAATAAAACAGCTCGTAGATCAGTGGTGAGTCTATACAAAAAGTCAGTTTATTGAAGGCCTCAACAGTACACACTGGCAAACACTGAGAAAACTCAAAGTGTTTCAAAGATTCGCAGTACCTACAGCATTTTTATATTCTTATCACACTTGCAGATTTGAAATAAATCATCATTGAATGTAAGAAGGAACTGCAGATGCTGGAAAATCGAAGGTAGCATGACCTCACCCGCAGAGTTTGGAAACATAGAAAATAGGTGCAGGAGTAGGCCATTCGGCCCTTCGAGCCTGCACCGCCATTCAATATGATCATGGCTGATCATCCAACTCGGTATCCTGTACCTGCCTTATCTCCCTTTAGCCACAAGGGCCACATCTAACTCCCACAAATATAGCTAAGAGGGAGTTAGATGTGGCACTTGTGGCATTTTTGTCTACCTTCGATTTTACCTCCAGCATTTTTGTCTACCCTTGATTTTCCAGCATCTGCAGCTCCATAGATGCTGCCTCGCCCGCTGAGTTTCTCCAGCATTTTTGTCTACCTTCGATTTTCCAGCATCTGCAGCTCCATAGATGCTGCCTCACCCGCTGAGTTTCTCCAACATTTTTGTCTAACGTTGAATCTTTCATCTTTGTCTTTCCCCAGAGTTAACTTTACGTTTCCCATTGGTTTGAAAATATCTAATAAATAGACACCACGGCCATCAATGTCCCTGTGGGGAGAATTGATGGGGTTTACTTATTAAAAGTAGTTAACTTATTAAAAGTTTGTCAACTTTTTGGAGTCTTCCCTGCTGAACACAGTGGCACAGAGCAGCTGTAATCTCAATGTTGTAACGGATAAGAACCTAGACAGAACTGTGAACTATTACCCCCCCCCCCCCCCCCCCCCCCGAATAGGTAAGGAAGCCTGTTTTCCAGCTGTGTATTAGTTTTAGCTCTTTTAATTAAGCTGTGTTGTGAAGGATAAATACATTGACACATCTAACAACCTATGTTGGTCATTTTTCCCACCCAGTTTGTGAGCTCTAGGGTTGAACCTATTCACAGACACAAAATGCTGGAGTAACTCAGCGGGACAGGCAGCATCTCCGGAGAGAAGGAATGGGTCAAGTCTTCAGTCTAAAGAAGGGTCTCAACCAGAAACGTCAACCATTCCTTCTCTCCAAAGATGCTGCCTGTCCCGCTGAGTTACTCCAGCATGTTGTGTCCATCTGCAGTTCCATCCTACACGTAACCTGCTCATCTTCCTTCTCATTTCCAACAACATTGTTCTATGATATTAAACTTTCAAACACTCACACACGCTTGTCACTGCATCCCCACATGACCCAGAGCTGGTCACAAGCCCCTGTCTGAGGTTGATGAAGATTCACTCTGACATCCTTCCTCTTGCTGCCTCTGAGCGGTTTCTGAAGCTGATGATCCATGTTGGGTAATCGCTTCCCCGACCCGGCCCCCACCCACAACTCGTGAGCAAGTGTAGGCTCAGACCAGTGCCTGTGCCCTCTGCAATTGGAAGCAGTTCTCAATTCTTCCTCAAAGTGTGGCATCCGCTGTGTCACAATCCTGTCCACAGATCACGGGCCTGTTGTGTCATTGGCAGCTTGTGTTACGCACTGCCCTCCCCACAGAGAGACAGGAACCGGGCTACGGGCACTGGAGAGTCCAGGCCCAGTGCCCAACCCCAGTCCACCATGACCCAGACCCCAGTCCACCATGACCCAGACCCCACCATGACCCAGACCCCACCCCGCCATGACCCTGCATGGCCCGGATCCCAGTCCCCTCTGGCCCAGCCCACCCCACTAGGGGCCAGTTTCAGCCCACTAGAGCCCAGCCCCGACCCCACTAGAGCCCATTCCAGCCCACTAGGGCCCAGTCCCAGCCCACTAGCGCCCCGTTCGACCCACTAGGGCCCCGTCCAGCCCACTAGGGCCCAGTCCAGCCCACTAGAGCCCAGTACAGCCCACTAGTGCCCAGTGCAGCCCACTACAGCCCAGTACAGCCCACTAGGGCCCAGCCCAGCCCACTAGAGCCCAGTTCGACCCACTAGAGCCCAGTTCGACCCACTAGAGCCCAGTCCAGCCCACTAGGGCCCAGTGCAGCCCGGGTAAAGCTCCGGCCCATCAGCCGCCCGCCCCACACTGTGGGATGAGACGAGTCGCGGATCTTCCAAAATAATCTGACTAAAAATTAGCAGAAAATTAAAAAAATCTTTATTGAGGCACAATTCATTGATGATCGATGCGTTAGTGTGTTAATTGTCCAGGGGCTGTGGTCTGGTGCGGGGGGAGTGAGGTCCCCACCTCATGACCGGGAGAGTTTCAATCAAGCCGTGATTAGTCGTGTGGTCACTCCAGGACCAGAGCGTTAGAATCAACCATGATGGGGGATGTGGTGAGGGGAGCGTGTTTTTGTGTGTGTGGGGGGGGCTCGGGCCCCGGTCTCTCTAGCCCCTGGTGCAGCTGGTGCTGGGCATCCCTTTCACCGACACTATCCTCGATGTCCGCCCTCGTTGCTGCCCCGCCAGAACACAACCGCATAAACTTCACAAAACCTGCAATGCAACAAGAGGAGTGAGCACTGACCCCCCCCTCGTCACCCCACATACCCGTCCACGGCCACCCTCTTTTACCCCCCCCATCCATCCCACCACCCCCCCCAAAGTCACCCCCCTACCCCCCCGTCCACCCCGCCCGTCACCCCACCCCCCCGTCACTGGCCACCCAACCCCGTCACCCCCCGCACTCACCCCACCCCCCACCATCACCCCACCCCCCCGTCAACCCACCCCCCCCCTTCACCCCCACCCATACACCCGTCACCCCACCCCGTCCGTCACCCCACCCCCCCTTGACGTCACCCGCACCCCCCCCTTCACCCCACCCCCCCCCATCACCTCACCGCCCCCCCCTCACCCGCCCACCCTCACCCCCCCGTCACGCGCCACCCCCCCCCGGTCCATAACCCTGACCACCCCACCGTGCCTTCCCACGACGCAGGTCCTCTGCAACTCCTCGTCCCCCCCGTCACACACCCACCCCCCCCCCGTCACCGCCCCCACCCCCCCCGTACCTCACCCCCCCCCGTCAACCTTCCACCCCCCGCCGTCAACCGCCAACCAAGCTCCCCCGTCACCCCCCCCCCCCCCGTTCACCCCACCGCCCCCGTCACCCCACACCCTCCTACCCGTCACCCCCCGTCACCCCTCCCCGCACCTCACCCCAACCCCCGTCACCCCCTGCTCACCCGTCTCCCCCCATCACCCCCACCCCACCCATCACCCCGTCATCCCTCACGTCCCCCCGTCACCGCCACCCCCCCCCGTCCCCCACAACCCCCCCCGTCATCCCCACCCCCTCTCCCATCACCCCATGCCCCCCCCTATCACCCCTGTCAGCCCATCACCCCCACCCCCCCGGTCGCTCAGCAGCCCACGCCCCCCCCGTCACCCCCAAGACGCCCCCCGGTCAGCCACAACCAACCCCCCGTCACCCTCACGCTCCCCACCCTCACCCACGCACCCACCGTCACCCCCACCCACCACCCCCCGACCCCCCCGACACCCCACCCCCCCCGTCACCCCAACCCCAACCCCCCGTCACCCACCCCACCTCCCGTCACACCCCCACACCCCCCCGTCACCTTACCCCGTCACCTCCATAACCCCCCTTCACCCCACCCTGTCACTCACACACCCAACTCCCCCCCCTGTCACCCCACCCCCCCCGTCCACCCAAACCCCCCGTTCACCCCACCCCCCCCCCGTCACCCAAACCCCCCCCCCCGTCACCCCTCCCCTCCCAACCACCGCCTCCCACTCCCTCGCCCCCCGCAAAATTCCATCGGCTATCCCCCTGCCCCCCTCCCGACCCCTCAGACCCCCCGTGCACCCGCCACCCCATTCACCCTCACCCCCCGTTACCCCTCCCCCCCCATACCACCCCAACCCCCCGTCAGACTCGCCACCCCACCCCCCTCCCTTCCACCCCACCCCCTCCCAGCCGTCACCCTCCTCCTCCCCAATCACCCACCCCTCCATTCTGAGGCACCGCCACTCCCCCCTCAAGTCGCCCCAAACCCCCCGTCACCCATCACCTCCCCTACGACCCTCGTCCCCAAACCCTCCGTCCCCTGCTCCCCACCCTCTCCCCTCCTCCAAACACCACCGTCTCTCCTACCCTCACCCTCTATATTCCCCCACCCCCCCTCTCCTCACTCCTCACCCCCCCTCACCGTCACTCCCTCGCCCCGGTTACAGCC
Source organism: Leucoraja erinaceus (assembly GCF_028641065.1). Taxonomy (NCBI): domain Eukaryota; kingdom Metazoa; phylum Chordata; class Chondrichthyes; order Rajiformes; family Rajidae; genus Leucoraja; species Leucoraja erinaceus. The sequence continues at coordinate 70,391,489 of NC_073384.1, read as the reverse complement.
TCCCCAAGTCCACCCCTTCCCCAATCCCGTCACCCCACCTTCCCTCCCCCCTCGTCACCCCCACCCCCCCAACCTCATCCCTCCCTCCCTCGCTCACGTGCCCAACCTCACGGCCCTCTCCTCCACCCTCCCCTCTACCTCCACCCCCCCCTCTCCCCCCCTCAGCCCGTCCTCCCAAACCCCCCGTCCCCGCAAACCCCTCTCACCCTTCCCCTCCTCCTCATCCTCCCGTCCCCTCCTTCCGACCCATCCCCCCTCACCTCGCCTCCCTCTCCCTCACTCTACCCCCTCTCCCCCCTCCCCCCCTCCTCGCACCCTCTCCTACCCTCGCCCCATAAAACCCCCGTCTCCACCCTCCCACTCTCCCCCCCATACATCCGCTACTCAGAACCCGCCTTTTCACCCCTCCATCCTCCCCGCCCCCGCTCGACTCAAACTCGCCCCTCACCCTCCCTCCCCTCTCACTCTCCCCAACCCCTCCCGTCAGCCTCCACCCCCCCCTCCGCCTCGCCCACCGCGATCCCCCCGTCACCACCACCCCCCCCCGTCACCCAAGACCCCCGGCGTCACCCAGACCTCCTCAACCCCCGCCCCGTCACCCATCCTCCCCCGTCATCCTCCACCCCCTCCCGCGCTCCCAGTCCCCAAACCCCCTGGCTTCACTCCAACACTCCCCCGTCACCCCCCCCCGCCCTCGCCCACAACCCCCCTCACCCCACCGCCCCCCGCGTCACCCCCCAACTCTGTCTGCCGGTCGGTCAACCCCCCCCCGTCACGTCCTGCCCCCCCCCCCCCGCACCCCACCGAGTCCGCCGTACTCACCCAACCCCCCCCTTCACCCCAAACCCCCCCCTTGCGACCACACCCCCCGTGCCCCGTCACCCAAACCCCCTCATGACGTACACCTCCTGAAACACACCCCCCCCCCGGCGAAGCCCCCTTGTAAACCTCCTTCTGGCCCCCCCCATCCTCCACAACCCCCACCGTGCACCCAACCCACTCCACCCATCAGACCCTTCCCCCCCCCCTCCATCACCCCGACAGTAACACCCCCCCCCGGCCACCCCCGCTACAACCCCGCCAGTGACCCCCAATGAACGCCCCCTGTCACCCTCCCCACCCCCCTATCCCTCCCCCCAGCCACCCCTCTACCCGACTTCAGCCGTCCTGCTCCCTTTTCCCCCGTTTTCAACCATAAACCCCCCCTCACCTGTTCGCGCCCCAGGCCGTGTTCCAGGATTGTGTACCCGTCTCAGTAGGCGGTGCCGTGCTCCTTTCACCCCAGCCCCCGCATGTTGATGTACGAACCACCGAAAATGGTGTGTGCTTATACGGGTGTGTGTAGACAACTCCTCGTTCAGTGCCACCCAATATTTTGATCAGGATAGCCCACTTAACCGGTCGTGCGTTGTGTCATGATTGTGCGTGATGTGACTACAAATTGCGGGAGTTGTCGCGTACAGTGTGCTATGGACTTCTGGGCTGTTCATGTGGTGCAGGTACGCAGGTCAGCATCATGAGTGCTTGTCTAACCGTGCTGATCTGGAACGGATGGTGCATGTATCCCCATGCCTTGTATGTGTGCGTGTGCTTTCAAGTTGCATTTGCTACTTGTCAGGGGTACTTGTGTTGTGTCATCCCGCCATCGCTATGTGTACGGCAATTCACCCCTACTGTCATGGGCAATGTGCCGGGTGCGCATGGGGGTGGGTCTTGACGTCCCGCACTGTCCGGTGTGTCATGGGGTTTGTCACGCCCAAACCCCGCCGGACGTGTGTGGGTGTGTGTTGTGTCGCTGTGTGTGGTGTGTGTTGGATGTGTGTGGTGTGTGGCGTGTGGCCAGTGGCGGTTGTGTGTGTGTTGGATGTGTGTGTGTTGTGGGTTGTGTTTGTGTGCGTGTCCTTGGGTCTGGGTGTTTTCGTATGTGTTAAATCGTGGCAATGGGTGGTGCGAGTCGTGTGGCAATGGGTTGTGTGCATGTGTGCGTCCGGGACGTTGTGTCAGTGGTGAGGACTGTGTCATGTGTTGTGTCCACCGGTCAGTGTGTGCGCATGTATTGTGTGTGTGTGACCGCCACATGGTTCAGTGTGTTCACCATGGCGTGTGGATGTGTGTTGCTTGAAGTCTGTGACCATGTTCCAGTGCCCCGTGGTCAACCCCTGTCTCTATGTGCGTGGCCTCAGTGATGTGTGTGTCTGTGCATGTACGTGTGACAGGCAAATGTGTCTGTCGTGTTTCATGTGTCCTCGCGGTGTACCTTGCCGCCTGCCATGATGACTGGCAGTGTGTGTTTGTGCTCACAGTCAGTGGGTGCGATGACTGTGTGTGTGTCCCTGTGATTGGTTGCCTCGTGGGTGGTTGTGAGCAGTAACGTCCCCATGACCGCCCGATGGTAGACTGGATTCCTGTGGTGGTTGGGACGATGTGTGTGGTTGCCGGGATACCCCTGTGTGTTTTGATGCTTGCATGTTGAGGATGTTACTGTGTGTGGGTGTATGTTGCATGTGATTGCATGGCGTGTGTGTTCACGTCACGTGCTTGGATGACGTGTCAGTGCGTATGGGTTGGTCTAGTGCCATGAGGGGTTCCGTTCTCCACTGGATGTGAGCTCGAGCATGTGATGGAGTGCTCTACCGACCTGACTCCCCCGGTCTGTGCTATACACTCCTGGCACCGGTCACTGGATCAGCGGTGGGATATGTTACAGACCGGTTCTTGTGTGGTGGGGGGATGGGACTGGTCAGTGGGGGATGGGACTGGTCAGTGGGGGATGGGTCAGTGGGGGATGGGACTGGTCAGTGGGGGTGGGACTGGTCAGTGGGGGATGGGACTGGTCAGTGGGGGATGGGACTGGTCAGTGGGGGATGGGTACTGGTCAGTGGGGGATGGGACTGGTCTGGGGGGACTGGTCAGTGGGGGATGGGACTGGTCAGTGGGGGATGGGAACTGGTCAGTGGGGGATGGGACTGGTCAGTGGGGGATGGGTCAGGGGGGATGGGACTGGTCAGTGGGGGATGGGACTGGTCAGTGGGGGATGGGACTGGTCAGTGGGGGGGGACTGGTCATGGGGGATGGGACTGGTCAGGGGGATGGGTCTGTGGGGGATGGGCTGGTCAGTGGGGGATGGGAATGGTCAGTGGGGGGGGATGGGACTGGTCAGTGGGGATGGGACTGGTCAGTGGGGGATGGGTCAGTGGGGGATGGGACTGGTCAGTGGGGGATGGGTCAGTGGGGGATGGGACTGGTCAGTGGGGGATGGGACTGGTCAGTGGGGGATGGGACCGGTCAGTGGGGGATGGGACTGGTCAGTGGGGGATGGGTCAGTGGGGGGATGGGACTGGTCAGTGGGGGATGGGATGGGTCAGTGGGGGATGGGACTGGTCAGTGGGGGATGGGACTGGTCAGTGGGGGATGGGACGGTCAGTGGGGGGATGGGACTGGTGGGGGATGGGTCAGTGGGGATGGGACCTGGTCAGTGGGGATGGTCAGTGGGGGATGGACTGGTCAGTGGGGGATGGGACTGGTCAGTGGGGATGGGGACGGTCAGGGGGATGGGACTGTCAGTGGGGGATGGGACAGGTGGGGGATGGATGGACCGGTCAGTGGGGATGGGACTGGGGATGGGTCAGTGGGGGGATGGGGACTGGTCAGTGGGGGGGACTGGTGGTCAGTGGGGGGGATGGGGACTGGTCAGTGGGGGATGGGGACTGGTCAGTGGGGGATGGGACTGGTGGGGGGACTGGTCAGTGGGGGGGACTGGTCAGTGGGGATGGGACTGGTCAGGGATGGGGACTGGGTCAGTGGGGGATGGGACTGGGTCATGGGGGGATGGGACTGGTCAGTGGGGGATGGTCGTGGGGGGATGGGATGGTCAGTGGGGGATGGGACTGGTCAGTGGGGGATGGGACTGGTCAGTGGGGGATGGGACTGGTCAGTGGGGGATGGGTCTGGTCAGTGGGGGATGGGACTGGTCAGTGGGGGGATGGGACTGGTCAGTGGGGGATGGGACTGGTCAGTGGGGGGATGGGACTGGGGGAGTGGGGGATGGGGGATGGGTCAGTGGGGGATGGGTCAGTGGGGGATGGGACTGGTCAGTGGGGGATGGGACTGGTCCGTGGGGGATGGGTCAGTGCTTCGGACACTGGGACCTACCTGACTTGTACTGCAGGAAGTCGGTGTAGACCTGCAGCGCTGCCTCCACCGGCCCGTTCCCATAGATCTCCCTCATGATCTCGTCCGCATCCGGGCTCACACTGTACGATGACACACCTGTGGACAGAGAACCACGCTCACTACTGGTCACACTCACCATTGCTCACACTCACCACTGGTCACACTCACCACTGCTCACACTCGCCACAGGAGTGTCACACTCACCACTCGTCACACTCACCACTCGTCACACTCACCACTGGTCACACTCACCACTGGTCACACTCACCACAGGAGGGCTCACACTCACCACTGCTCACACTCACCACTGGTCACACTCACCACAGCTCACACTCACCACTGGAGGGTCACACTCACCACTGCTCACACTCGCCACTGATCACACTCACCACAGGAAGGTCACACTCACCACAGGAGGGTCACACTCACCACTGCTCACACTCACCACAGGAGTGTCACACTCACCACTGCTCACACTCGCCACTGATCACACTCACCACAGGAAGGTCACACTCACCACAGGAGGGTCACACTCACCACTGGTCACACTCACCACAGGAGGGTCACACTCACCACTGCTCACACTCACCACTGGTCACACTCACCACAGGGGGGTCAGACTGACTGTAGTGGACACTGTGTGACGATACCCCTGGGGACAGAGAGCAAGACTGACCACAGTTCACACTGATACCAGGCTGGTGTCATCAATGATTTGGATGTGAACATACAGGGCAAGATTAGCAAGTTTGCTGATGATACAAAAGTTAGTGGTTTTGCAGATAGTGAAGATGGTTGTGAAAGATTGCAGCAGAATCATGATTTTGTCACATTGGCCTTCATCAATCAGAGTATTGAGTGCAGAAGATAGACAAAAAAAGCTGGAGTAACTCAGCTGGACAGGCAGAATCTATGGAAAGAAGGAATGGGTGACGTTTGAGGTCCAGACCCTTCTTCAGAAGTATAGAAGTTGGGAGGTCACGTTGCAGTTGTATAAGATGTTGGTGAGGCTGCATTTAGAATATTGTGTTCAGTTGTGGGCACAATGTTATAGGGAAGATGTTATCAAGCTGGAAAAGGTACAAAGATTTACAATGATGTTGCCAGGACTGGAGGGTGTGAGCTATAGGGAGAGGTTGAGTAGGCTGGGTCTCTATTCCTTGGAGCGCAGGAGGATGCGGGGAGATCTAATAGAGGTGTATAAAATCATTAGAGGAATAGGTTGGGTAGATCCACACAGTCTCTTGCCCAGAGTAGGGGAATCGAGGACCAGAGGACATAGGTTCATGATGAAGGGGGAAAGATTTAATGGGAATCTGAGGGGTAACATGTTCACACAAAGGGTGGTGGGTGGGTGGATGGAACAAGCTGCCGGAGGAGGTAGTTGAGGCTGGGAGGACGACACATCTGTGGACACAGAGACCAACACAGATCAAGGGGTCACACACTGACCACGGGGGGGGGGGCAGACTCTCACCAAGGTGCTTGTCGTCCTTGTAGCCGGGCGTGTAGCCAGCCTCGCAGTGCTGGGAGCAGAGCGGGGTAGATATCTCCCCAGAACATGCTGGCCGAGACCCGTTCACATGGTGCTCACATGGTGGGATGGAGTAGGGCCGACAGCCTGCGGAGAGAGGGGGGGGGGGGAGGGGGGGAGAGGGGGGGGGAGAGGGAGAGGGAGAGGGAGAGAGAGGGGGGGGGGGAGAGGAGGGAGGGGGGAGGGAGGGGGGGGAGAGAAAGGGGGAGAGAGGGAGGGGGGAGAGAGGGAGAGGGGATGAGGTAGTGGGCGGGGGGGAGGGGAGGTGGGGGGAGGGGGGAGAGGGAGAGGAGGGGGAGAGGGGGGAGAGAGGGGGGAGGGGAGAGGGAGGAGGGGGAGAGAGAGGAGGAGGGAGAGAGGGGGAGAAGGAGGACGGGAGGGAGGGAGAGGGAGGGGAGAGGGGGAGGAGAGGGGAGAGGAGTTGAGGAGAGGAGAGGGGGGGAGAGAGAGGAGAGGGGGAGGGAGGGAGAGAGAGGGGGAGAGGAGGGGAAGAGAGAGGAGGAGGGAGAAGAGCGGGGAGGGAGAGCGAGAGAGAGGGGGAGGGAGGAGGAGGGGAGGAGAGGGGGGGAGAGAGGGGAGGGAGGGGAGAGGAGGAGGGGGGAGAGGGGGAGGGGGAAGAGGGGAGGAGAGGGGAGAGGGGGAGAGAGGGAGGGGAGGGAGGAAGGGGGGGGAGGGGGAGAGGAGGGGGAGGGTGGGAGGGGGGAGAGGAGAAGGTGACATTTCCCATTGTGAAAACCGTCTCTCACCCTCCGCTCACCCCCCCCTCCCATTGCACACCCCTGGTGCCACACCAGGTACCCCCACATCTAGATTCCACCCTTTTGACCCCCCCCCCCCGCCCCTTTGCTCATTCCCCCCGCCCGACCCCACCTGCCTGCCCCCCCCCTCCTCACCTGTGTGGGAGGCATAGAGCCCCCCGGTCACCAAACCCCTGCTGTGTCCAGTACGTCCAGGCTCCGGACGGGTAGCCCCCGTTACACCTGGGGAGAGCGGAGAGGCCGTCACACACACAGACCACACTCCCCACCATTGTAGATGTAGCCCAGTCCATCACACAGACCACACTCCCCACCATTGTAGATGTGGCCCAGCCCATCACACACACACCACACTCCCCACCATTGTAGATGTAGCCCAGCCCATCACACAGACCACACTCCCCACCATTGTAGATGTAGCCCAGTCCATCACACAGACCACACTCCCCACTAGTGTAGATGGAGCCCAGTCCATCACACACCACACTCCCCACCATTGTAGATGTAGCCCAGTCCATCACACAGACCACACTCCCCACCATTGTAGGTGTAGCCCAGTCCATCACACACACCACACTCCCCACCATTGTAGATGTAGCCCAGTCCATCACACACACCACACTCCCCACCATTGACTCCATCTACACTTCACGCTGCCTCAGAAAAGCAGCCGACATAATCAAAGACTTGTCCCACCCCGGTCATTCCTTCTTCTCCCCTCTCCCGTCCGGCAGAAGGTACAGAAGCTTGACAGCTCGCACCACCAGACTCAGGAACAGCTTGTTCCCCTCTGTGATCAGGCTTCCATAAGCTGGATCTTCCAATCTACCCCACTGTAGGTATTGGACTTGCTCCTTGTAACTGCGACGCTGCACTCTGGTCTCCGTCTGTTTACACCGCCTGTACTGCGGATGATGTGTGTGACTGTACTCATGACTGGACAGACAAGGGTTTTCTCTGTACCTCGAAGACAGACACAAAATGCTGGAGTAACTCAGCGGGACCGGCATCATCTCTGGAGAGAAGCAATGGGTAATGTTTCAGGTCGAGACCCTCAAAACGTCTCCCATTCCTTCTCTCCAGTGATGCTGCCCATCCTGCTGAGTTACTCCAGCATTGTGTGTCTGTCTTCAGAGTAAAGCACCTTCTGCGGTTCCTTCCCACACATTCAGCTCAGTAGACGGGTGAAGAAGACGGGTCCTAATGTCCGCCCGCTGAGCCTGCCGTGGAGAAACACTCACCCATTGCCACACTCCTCTTTGCAGCAGCTGAGGAGGTCTTCTGCAGAGATCTCCGCATTCACCTGGCCCTTCGAGTGGATGCAGATCCGGTCTGACATGGCTTCCACCGCCCCAAACGCCTGCATGGGAGCACAGGTCAGCAACACACCAGGGGCACACGCTCACTCACCCCCACAGACAGGCAACACCACCTGGACATGGGAACCACCCCACCCCATCCCACCCCACACAAACCCCCCCCCCACACAAAAACCCCACCCTGCCCCGCACCACCCCACCCCCCACACAAACCCCACCCCCACAAACCCCCACCCCACAAACCCCACCCCACACAAACCCCACCCCGCCCCCTCCCCGCACCTACCCCCCCCCACACAAAACCCCACCCTCCCCGCACACAACCCCCACCCCACACAAACCCCCACCCCACCCGCACCACCCCACCCTCCCCGCAAACCCCCCCCCCCCCACACCCCACCCCACCCCACACAAACCCCACCCTCCCGCACCCACCCACACCCCCACCCCACACACCCCCCCCCCACCCCCACACAAACCCACCCTGCCCCCACACCACCCACACAACCCACCCCACACCCCCACCCCTTCCCCCACCCCACCCACCCACCAAACCCCCTTTCCCACCACCCCACCACAAACCCCTCCCTCCCCACCCCCCTCCCCACCCAACTGACCCCCCCCCTCACTGAACCAGCAGGAGGCCGCAGGATCCCTGGTCACGGATCTCGCGGATGGTGGACATTTCGGCCACTGCCGCCGTGAGTCAAAGTTGCGCGGGCAACTGCCCCCCATCCAGGGGGGCCGCCCTGGGGGAAGAACACAGTCAGGGGGGCACAGTGAGGAGGAGGGGGGGAGGGGTGGGGGTGGGGGTGGAAGTGGGGAAGGGGTTGGGTTGGGTGGAGAGGGTGGGGGGAGGAGTGGGGAAAGGCGGGGAGAAAGGCGGTGGGAGAGGGGGGCTAGAGGGTGGGATGAGGGGTTGGGGGGTGGGCGAGGGAGAGGGGGAAGAGGGAGTAAGGGAGGGATAGAGGGTGGGGGGGGTGGCTTAGAGGGGGGAGAGGGAGGGGGAGAGGGGGTTTGAGGGGGAGAGGGTGAGGGTGAGGAGGGGTGGGGAGGTAGAGGTGGGGGTGGGAGGTGGGGGAGAGGGAGGGGGTGGGGGAGGGGAGGGGGAGTTGCGGGGGGGTCTCTGTGTCTCTTACTTGAGCGGCAGTCGGGGTCCGTTGAGGAGTGTTCCACACAGTTTCTTAACATGGCTGAAGGGAACGTTCTGGAAATCTGGCCGGCCTGAACACAGATAGTTAGTTACCTCCAGACATGTCCTCCACCCCCCCCCCCCCCCCCCATCCCCCAACTCATCCCCCCCGCCCCCCCTCCCTCACATGTCCCTGCTCTCCCCCCTCCCTGATCTTTAATATCCCCCAACCAACTTGCCCACGCCGACCAACATGTCCCGTCTACACTAGTCCCACCTGCCTGCGTTTGACCTGTACCCCTCTACACCTGTCCTATCCATGTACCTGTCCAAAAATCTTTCATATTCCCTGCCTCAACTGCCCCCCTCTCACCTCATGCCTGTGCCCTCTAGTTTTAGAATCCTCTACCCTGGGGAATAGACTGTGAGTGTTAATTTTATCCGTGCCCCTCTTGTCCACCTCAATAAGGTCACCCCTCAGCCTCCTACACTCCAGAGAGACGAGTCCCAGCCAATCCAACCTCTCCCTGTAACTCAAACCTAGGACCATCCCGACCCCTGACCCGACCCCCCAACCCATGACCTCAGGCTCGACCCCTGGCCCTCAACCCCTGGCTTGCCCCCTGACCTCCGTTCATCCCAACCACTGGTTCACCCCCTGAATCCCGAATCCCTCACTCCTAACCCTTGGGCTCAAGAAGCAAAACACTCAACCCTTGGACCCTTGCTCAAACCGCAACCCCTCCTGAACCCCCCCCCACCCCACCCCGTTCCCTGACCCTTGACCCCCCATCCTGGCCCCCTACCCCGCTCCCTGACCCTTGCCCCCCCACCCCCCGACCCTCCCTCCCCCCGACCCCCTTACCTGTGGTGTTGAGTTTGTTGATGAGGTTGACAAAGTCGGGGGACAGGGGGTGGGGGGCTGGCGGGGGGGTCGCCATCACCACGAAACCACACACCACCAACAACAACGCCAACATCCTGCTGCCGGTCTGAGACAGGTCACAGGTCAGTGTCCTCCAACACACTCCCCCTCCCCCTCCCCCTCCCCAACCCCCTCCGACCCTCCTCCTCCTCTCCCTCCTTCACCCCCTTTCCCCTCCTCTCCCACCATCATCCCTGCCCTCCACACCCCCTCCTTCCTCCCCTCTCCTCCTCTCCCACCCCCCCCCCCTGCTGCACTTGCACTTCTCTCTATTCTTGCTCCCTTGCCTCCTCTCCCTAACCCCCACCCACTCCTCTCTCCTCCCACATGCTGTCCCCCATCTCCTGACCCCCTCCCCTCCATCCCTCAGCTCCCTCCCTCTGACCCACCCCCCATACCACCCACCTCCTCATCACCTCCCCACCCCCAGGTCCCGCCCCCCCTCACCCCCTCTCTCTCTCTACCCTCCCTCCCTCCGCACCTCACCCCCCCATCTCCCGCCTCCCCCCCACATATCCCTTACCACCTTCCCCCTCACCCCCTCATCTCCCTCTCCCCCCCCATCTCATCTCACCCCACCAACACCCTCTCCCCCCATCTCCCCCCCCCTCATCTCCCTCCCAACACCCTCTCCCTCATCTCCCTCACCAACACCCTCTCCCCATCTCCCCCCCCCCCATCTCCCTCACACCCCCCATCTCCTTCACCCCCCCCATCTCTCTCCCTCACCCCCCCATCTCCCTCACCCCCCCCTCTCTCCCTCACCCCCCCATCTCTCTCCCTCACCCCCCCTCCCATCTCCTTCACCCCCCATCCCCCATCTCCCTCACCCCCCATCTCCTTCACCCCCCCATTTCTCTCCCTCATCCCCATCTCCCTCCCTCACCCCCATTTCTCTCCCTCACCCCCCATCTCTCTCCCTCATCTCCCTCACCCCACACGCCTCACCTCCTTCTCCACTCCTGTCTCGGGCTGGGATCGCTGCTTCCGCCTTGCAGCTGAGTCAGAGTCACATGACCAGCGCCTGAGTCAGCTCAGCTGACCCGTCACATGTAGCAATTTGTGGCCGCGGGGGGGGGAGGAGAGAGGGGGGGGAGAGGAAGGAGGATGAGGAGAGGATGGAGGAGGGGGGGAAGAGAGAGGGGAAGGACCAGGGGAGAGAGAGGAGAGGAGGGAGGGGGACTGTAGAGGGGAGGAAGGGAGGGGAGAGGAGAGGAGGGAGAGGAGAGGGGGAGGGAGAGAGGGGAGAAGGAGAGGAGAGGGAGAGAGAGGAAAAGGGGGGGGAGGGAGAGAGAAGAGGGAGGGGAGAAAGGGGAAGGGGCGGGGAGAGAGGGGGGGAGGGGAGAGGAGGGGGAGAGGGGAGGGTGAGGTGGAAGAGAGAGGGTGGAGAGGGAGTTGGTAGGTGAGAGAGGAAGGGAGAGGAGAGAGGGGGGGAGAGAGGGAGAGAGAGAGAGAGAGGGAGAGGAGGGAGAGAGGAGGGAGGGAGAAGGAGGGAGAGAGAGGGAGGAGGAGAGGGGGAGAGAGAGGAGGGGGAAAGGGAGAGAGAGAGAGAAGGGAGGGAGAGAGAGGAGGGGGGAGAGAGGGAGGGGGAGAGGGAGGGAGAGAGGGAGAGGGAGAGAGAGAGAGGAGGGGAAAGAGGCCGAGAGGGGAGAGAAGAGAGAGGATGTGGGGAGAGTGAAGAGAATGTGGAAGGAGGAGGGGGACGAGAGGGATTAGGGTGGGGTGGGGTGGGGGAGAGATAGAGAGAGGATGATGGATCGATACCAGAAGAGAGTGGGCAGGGAAGAAGGAAGGAAGTGGCGAGAAGGGTAGGAAACGGGTGAGGGGAAGGAATGGAGGGGTAATGTGAATGGAACAGGGAGGGGAGCGGGGAGAAGGAATGAGGGAGGGCATGGAGGAAGGGAGGGGGGGAGGGTTGGAGCGTTCAGTGGCGGGGGGGACGAGGATACAGGGAGCCAAAGAATGGGGGGGTGGGGGGGCAGATACTAGCATGGATAGCAGGTTGGCTGGATGGCTGAAGGCAAAGAGTGGCAATAAAGGGGGCTTTTTCAGGTTGGCTGCCAATGACTAGCGGAGTTCCGCAGGGCTCGGTGCTGGGGCCACTACTCTTCACGTTGTATATTAATGATTTGGACGAGGGGATTGAAGGCTTTGTGGCCAAATTTGCGGATGATACGAAAATAGGTGGAGGGGCAGGTAGTGTAGAGAAAGCAGGGACTCTGCAGAAGGAATTTGGACAGGTTGGGAGAGTGGGCAGAGAAGTGGCAGATGGAATACAGTGTAGCAAAGTGTGGAGTCATGCATTTTGGGAGTAGGAATAAAGGCGTAGACTATTTTCTAAATGGGAGAGAATCCAGAAATCGTAGATACAAAGGGTGTTGATGCAGGATTCCTGAAAAGTTAATTTCCAAGTCGAATCGGTAGTAAGAAAGACAAATACAACTATTTCAAGAGGACTAGAATATTAAAACAAGAACGTTGAGGTTCTATAAGGAGCTGGTCAGACCATATTTGGAATATTATGAGTTCTGGGCTCCAAATGTGCGGAAGGATGTGCTGGCTCTGGAGAGGGTCCAGAGGAGGTTTACAAGTCAGTGGATATTTTTAAGGCAGATAGATAGATTCTTGATTGGTACCGGTGTCAGGGGTTATGGGGAGAAGGCAGGAGAATGGGTTTGCCAGGGAACGTAGATCAGCCATGATTGAATGGTGGAGTAGACTCGATGGGCTGAATGGCCTAATTCTGCTCCAATTGAATTGAACTGATGAACAATCCTGCACACAGTAGGGACAATTTACAATTGACAGAAGCCAATTAACATACAAACCTGCACGTTTTTGGAGTGTGGGAGGAAACCGAAGATCTCAGGGGAAAAGCAAGTGGTCACAGGGAGAACATACAAACTCCGTATAGACAGCGCCCGGAGTCAGGATTGAACCTGGGTCTCCGGCGCTGTAAGGGCCTGAAACTGAGGAGGAGGTGACATAGATGATGAGGAATGTGTAGGAAAAAACGACAGATACTGGTTTAAATCAAAGGTCGACACAAAAAGCTGGAGTAACTCAGCGGGACAGACAGCATCTCTGGAGAGAAGGAATGGGTGACGTTTCGGGTCGTGACCCTTCTTCAGAATTGTCACCCATTCCTTCTCTCCAGAGATGCTGCCTGTCCCGCTGAGTTACTCCAGCATTTTGTGTTTACCTGACAAAGATGATTGATGGGTGTCGGGCAATGTCACATTTATTTCTATAGCACATTTAAAAAACAACTCTCGTTGGCCAAAGTGCTTTACATTTGTTATAAGAATAACCAACAAAACAAACTGCATACATATAGCCCTCACTCAGAGGACGTCAGGAAAGGCTTGGGAGTATTGATAAGTCTTTAGTCTTGACTTAAAGGAGTCGATGGAGGGGGCAGTTCTGATGGGAAGGGGGATGCTGTTCCACAGTCTTGGAGCTGCAACCGCAAAGGCGCGGTTGCCCCTGAGCTTATGTCTAGACCGCGGGATATTCAGTAACCCCAAGTCGGCCAATCTGAGGAGCTTGGAGGTGGAGTGGTGGGTGAGAAGACTTTTAATGTAGGAGGGGGCAAGCCCATTGAGGGCTTTGTAGACATAGAGGAGGGTCTTGAAATGTATACGGAACCGCACAGGGAGCCAGTGGAGAGAGGCCAGGATCGGGGTGATGTGGTCCCTTTTTCGGGTGCCCGTCAGGAGTCTCGCTGCGGCGTTTTGGACCAGTTGCAGGCGGGACTGGGAAGATTGGCTGATGCCAGTGTAGAGGGAGTTGCAGTAATCTAGGCGGGAGGAGATAAATGTGTGGATGATCTTTTCCAGGTCATCAAAGTGGAGGAATTGTTTTATTTTAGCTATCGTCCGAAGCTGAAAGAAGTTAGCTTTTACCACGGCATTGACTTGTTTGTCATAATTTCAGTGCTGAGTCAAATATCACGCTGAGGTTTTTGGCGTGAGGTTTGAGTAGTGGGGTAAGGCTTCCAAGGCTGCCTGCTATCATTTTGATTGAGTCCGAGGGGCCGAGAAGGATGACCTCAGACCTACTCTCATTTAGTTGGAGGAAGTTCTGGGCCATCCAACACTTTATATCCTCGAGGCAGCGGGCAAGGTTAAGCAGATTTGATTGGTTTTTGGGCTTCAGGGGGAGATAGAGTTGTGTATCGTCTGTGTAGCAATGGAAGGAAATGCCGTGCCTTTCAATGACTTGGCCGAAGGGGAGCATATACAGGGAGAAGAGAATAGGGCCAAGGATGGAACCTTGTGGAGATTAGCTGGGGAGGAGAAAGAGTTGCCTATGTTAGTCGAGAAAATCCTACCTTTTGGAAAAATGCGCCCACACCAACAATAAAAATGTGGATATCAAATATGTTTGAAACATTACATCTGGAAGAGATGAGATTCCTCTTAGCAGGTAAAGCAGACCAATTCCAAAAGACGTGGTCTATGTTTCTGGACCTATTACAAGTATGAGGTGCAATAGTAATTTAAAAAAAACAAATATATAAATAAGTGGTATCAGGACCTGGTAACGGGAGGTAAATCAACAAAAACAGACTTGGTTGGTAGTCCCCTTTCTGCGGAGTTTAATGTTATAATAGAGCGATTGTTTCTATTTTCTCTTTCTTTCTTTTCTAGGGTCTATTTTCTCACTTTACTTCCTTCTCTACTTCTTTTCTAAGGGGCTTTCTTTGTCCCAACACTCTTGCACTTCACGACTCTCTGCGCACTTTCTTTACTTTCCTTACTTCTACCTTTTTCTTAAAGCTCAAAAAAATGAAGCGGTACAAAAATGTTATTGAGTTCTATGTGTTGTGTAGTATTGTAATTTACAGTACTTCTAATAAAAATAAAAATAAAAAAAATAAATAAAAAAAGAAACTCCTACCTTTGAGGTAGGAGACGAACCAGCTCAGGGCAGTGCCATCAATACCAACCCCATACCGGATACGGTCAATTAGGATGGTTATACTCATGATCTTTCGTAAGGTCAAATACTTACAGAGTGATACAGCGTGGTAACAGGCCCTTTGGCCGGCCTTGCCCACACCAGCCAACATGTCCCACCTGCACCAGTCCCACCTGCTGGCATTTGGCCCATACCCCTCCAAACTTGTCCTATCCATGTACCTTGTTTTAAATGTTTCCAAAAACGTTGGGCTGGTCCCAGCCTCAAACACACTCCTCTGAAGCTCCGTTCCATACACCCGCCACCCTCTGTGTAAAAAACAGTTACCCCTCAGATTCCTATTTAAAATCCTTCCCCTTCAACCTTAACCTACCAGTGCCCACCATAAATGTTGGGGACAACGACCCATCATTTATTTATTTGGCTCTGTACTCCCCAATTATGAGATTGGTACTAGAAAGACAATCAACATGTGGTTAAAGTGCAGCATGGTCAGATGTTTATAAAGGCCATTTTATAACCATGTTGGTTTCACCATGTCGAAATTACAGCAGTGTATGACATGTCCCCCCCATTCAGGGAACCATAAGTTTGGGACACAGCAATGTCATGTAAATGAGAAAAGTAGTCAATGTTTAGTATTTTGGTGCATATCCTTGCATGCAATGACTGCTTGAACGGCTGCGATTCAGGATCATCACAGGTGCTGGGTGTCTTCTCTGTTGATTCAGGGGCAAATAAATAAAGGATGGGTATGTGTCCAAGCATTATGGGAGCAGATCCCAGGACAAGCTGGCAGGTGCT
>NC_073384.1:70373264-70375821 GCF_028641065.1 Leucoraja erinaceus | reverse complement strand
GGGTGAGGGGTGGGGTTGGGGGTTGGGGTGAGGGTGGGGTGGGGTGTGAGGGGTGGGGGTGAGGGGTTGGGGTTGGGGAGGTGGTTGGGGTGCGGGTGGGGTTGGGGGTGGGGTGGGGGGCGAGGGGGTTGGTGTTGTGGGGGGGAGGGGGTGGGGGTGAGGGGTTGGGGTGAGGGGTGTTGGGGGTTGGGGTGAGGGGGCGGGTTGTTGGGGGGTGGGGTGAGGGGGTTGGGTGGGTGTGGGTGGAGGGGTTTGGGTGGGGGGTGGGGGGTGGGGTTGGTGGCGGTTGTGGGGGGGAGGTTGGGGTGAGGGGTGGGGTGGTTGGGGTGAGGGGTTGGGGGGGGTTGGGGTGAGGGGGGGTGAGGGGTTGTGTGGGGGGTAGGGGTTGGGATGAGGTGTGTGGGGTTGGGGGAGGGGTGGGTTGGGGGGGGGGAGGTTGGGGGTTGGGGGTGAGGGGTGGGGGAGGGTGTTGGGGTTGGGCGGGGGGGGGGTTGGGGGGGGTATCTCAGCGAGGGACGTCGCGCCCGTTCCCCCACCCCCGCCCCGCGGGGTTGGGTTGTTGGGGTGGGGTGGGTGAGTGGGGGTTTTTTTTTTTTGGGGTGTTGTGATTGTGTGATGGTTGAGTGGCTGAATGGGGTGGATGGTGTGGTGCGTGGAGTGAGTTGTAGTTGAGTTGTGTTGGTGTGTTGAGTTGGGGTTGAGGTGTTGGGGTTGGGTGCTTTGGGTTGTGTTGGGGAGGTGAGTTGGGGTTGTGGGAGTGGGGTTGTGTTGGGTTGGGTTGGGTGTGTGTTGTGTTGGGGTGGTGTGAGTGTGTGTTGGGGTAGGGGTGGGGTGGAGTTGTTGGGGTGGTTGAGTTGGGGGGGAGGGGGTGGATGAGTTGAGGTGTGGAGGAGGTTGGGGTTGGGGGGGAGGAGTTGGGGTATTGAGGTGAGGGGTGAGGTTGGGGGTAGGGGTTGGGGTGGGGGTGAGGGTGTTGGGGTTGGGGTGGAGGGGGTTTTTTGGGGTTGGGTTGGGGGGGAGGGGTTGGGGTGAGGGGGTTGAGGGGTGAGGGTTGGGGGTTGGGGTTTGGAGGTTGTTGGGGGTGGGGTTGGGGTTGGGGGGAGGGGTTGGGGTTGGGGGCTGAGGGGGTGGGGGGTCTGAGGGAGTTGGGGTTGGGGGGGGTTGGGGTTGAGGGTTGCGTGAGGGGTGAGGGTTGGGGGGAGGGGTTGGGGTTGGAGGGGTTGTGGGGGGGGTGGGGGGGGGAGGGGGGTACCTCGCCTTGCCGGCCGTGCGGGGCCCAAGGAAGTGTGTCGGACACGTGCTCGGGGCAACATGTTGGTGGACCAGGGCTTCGTTACGCCGCCGCCATCCAGGACAGACGTCCTTCTGCTCATGGACCTCCATCTTCCACAGGAAACAGGGTCGCGCCAACTTCTCCACCTGCGGGCAACGGGGCACGGGGGCAGTGCGGGTGTCAGGGGGGCAGTGTGGGTCACGGGTTAGTGTGGGTCAGGGGGTCAGTGCGTCTCAGGGGGGTCGGTGCGGTGTCAGGGGTCAGTGCGGGCCAGGGGTCAGTGCGGGCCAGAGGTCAGGGCGGGTCAGGAAGTCAGTGTAGGGCAGGGGTCCGTGCGGGTCAGGGGTCCGTGCGGGTCAGGGGTCAGTGTGGGCTAGGGGTCGGTTGCGGGTCAGGGTCAGTGCGGGTCAAGGGAGTCAGTGCGGGTCACCTCTCCCCGTGGGGGTCACTCACGGCCGGGTGAAGAAGCAGTAGAGACTGAGAATCATGAGGAAGATGGTGGCGATGGTCAGATAGTGAGAGGGAACCGCCGGTGACCTGTGGGGCAGAGGTCAGAGGTCAGCACACCCCAGGCTCATTGTCAAGGCCCATCAGTCGGTGGCCCTGCCGGTAAAACAGGCCCTTCGGACTACACTGCCTGTGCCGAACGTGATGGCAAGATCTGCCTGATGGCAAGATATCCCCGCATATCCATGTGGTACCTGCCTCCACCACCACCCCGGCACCACGCTCCAGGCCCCCACCAACATCTTTAATCATTGCCCCTCTTGCCTTAACTAGTCTTTGATATTTCCACTCTGGGGAACAAGGTTCTGATTGTCTACCCTATCTCTGCCCCTCATAGTTTTATGTACCTCCATCAGGTCTCCCCGCAACCTCCAGCATTCCAGAGAAAACAAACCTCGCCTGTCCAACCTCTCCCTGTAGCTGATGCCCTCTAAACCAGGCATCACCCTGGTAAACCTCCTCTGCACCCTCTCCAAAGCCTCCTCATCCTTCCTGTAATGGGGCTACCAGAACTGCCTGCAATACTCCACATGTAGGCTGACCAAAGTCCCATAAAGCTGCAGCATGTCTTATACGCAATGCCACGCCTCCCCGATCTATGTAAGCAAGCGTAATGTACTCATTCTTTACCAGCCCCCCCCTTCCTGCACCCCTTGCCAGCTTAACCACAGCGAGATTCCAAGTGTGCTCTCACCAGCCTCCCATACCGCTGTGACATCGCTCTGACCACTCCCCCTCTGATGAAACAAGTGCATAGTGTGCTTCCTTCACCACCCT
>NC_073384.1:69988628-69990664 GCF_028641065.1 Leucoraja erinaceus | reverse complement strand
ACATAAACAATAAAAGCAAGGAATAAATGGAGCAGACAAGAAAAGTCAATATAATGAAACGAAACGCGAAAGACATGTAGAAGAACAAGATAAAGAACCAAATGACAATTGCAACCTGAAGATCGCGAGACGCAAGAAAGACAAAGAATTAAATGTAGAAGAAAGACAACCTTAAATATCAATAAAATAAACGAAAAGAATAAAGGTATACGAAATAAAACAAGAAAAAGAAATATCAGTACGCCCGCTAATAACCTCACATTAATACATGCTCTCCTCAATCAAATCCAACTCCTCAGTATCCTCATTCCCATCAAATTATCTGTTGTTTATTATGTTGCTAATAACGTAAAATAGTTTCAGAAAGACACAACAATACAAGACCACTAAACTAATATAAAAAGTCTAAGAAAGAAAATCATATGCAACTAACAGGCTAAATGGTATTAATAAATGAAAGGAACTCTACTAAAAAACAAAGAACTCCAGGTATAAGAATGAAAAGAATACAACTCCCCTTCCGCAATTTAATCCATAAAATTCAACATGTATCCCTACTCCAATTCCATCTCCTCACCCATACCAATACAGAAAGTATAATGATAATTACCAACAAAAGCTCCTAAAGTACAATACTCCATGTATAATCATAACTAACCTCCACTAATAAGCAAACAGTATACTAATCCCTAACAAATAGCATAAAGTCCTAAGGTGCTACTAACTACCTAAAAATATCCTATCATCGTAATCAAGTCTCAATACAGACCCATACCATATAATATAAGAAAGTACTCCATTGTGTATCCTCATCCACTATAATACCATCCCTCCCCTCCCTCCCCTCCCGTACTAATGTATCATATCCCTCCCCTCTCCTTCTCCTCACACGTCCTACGTTGAATCATCTTTTTCTTCCTATCCCCTCATCTCCTCATTTCTTTCCCCTCCTCTCTTCCCCCCCATTCTTCTTCTCTCCTGCTCCATTTTACTTACTTCCTCTATCCCTTTCCCACCCTGCATTCTCGGTAGCCTCCCTTCACTCCCTTCTTTCCCGCCCTCCCTTCCTCATTTTCATTCCCCCTGATCCCCTACTCCGACTTTTCTCCTCTTCTCTTCCTCCCTCGTCTCTCCTCTCCTCCGTCCCCCTCTATCTCCTCACTCCCTCTTTTCCCCCTCTTCTCCTCCACTTCGTCCTCTTTTTTCCTCCCCCTCACTCCCTCCCTTCCTCATCCCCTCCTCTTCTCCTTCTCTTTCCCATCCCTCTTTTTTTCTCCCCTTCCTCCTCCTCTTTCTCCCCTCCTCCCATCTCACCTGCTAGTATTCGATCCATGTCCCTCTTCCCCTTCCATCCCACTGCACTGCTCCTCCTCCTTTCCTCCATTCTCTCTCTCATCCTCTTTCCCCCTGCCCCCTCTCCTCCCTTGGGCTCTCCTCTTCCTCTCCCCCTCTACTTCCCCTCCACCCCCTCCCCCTTCCTTCTCCCCTCTCCCCCCCCCACCTCTCTCCCCTTCTCCTTTTTCCCTCCCCTCCTTTCTCCCCTTTTCTTCTTCCCTCCTCTCCCCCCCCTCTCTCCCTTCCTCTTCCTCTTCCCTGCCCCTCTCCTCCTCCTCCTCCCCTCCTCCCTCTCTTTTGTAGTGTGTCTGTCCCCCTCCCTTGTGTGTCTCCTGGGTTCCCTGTGTGTGTGGGTGGTCTCCCTCTCAGGGTCTCCCTATTCCCACCTTTTCCTCACCCTCTTTCTTTCCTCTTCTATTTTCCGGGTGTCCCCCTTGTCCTTTCCTGGGTTGTGTGTCTGTGTGTGTGTGTGTGTGAGTGGTGTGTTCTTGAAGAGTGTGAGTGTGTGTATGAGTGTGTGTGTGTGTGTGTGTGTGTGTGTGTGTGTGTGTGTGTGTGTGTGTGTGTGTGTGTGTGTCTGTGTGTGTGTGTGTGTGTGTGTGTGTGTGTGTAGGAGTGTGTGTGCGTGTGTGTGTGTGTGTGAGTGTGTGTGTGAGTGTGTGTGGGGGTGTGTGTGTATGAGTGTGTGTGTGTGTGTATGA
>NC_073384.1:69941128-69986128 GCF_028641065.1 Leucoraja erinaceus | reverse complement strand
GGAGAGAGAGAGAGGGAGGGAGAAAGAGAGAGAGAGAGGGGCAGAGAGAGGGAGAGAGAGAGAGAGAGAGGGGAGAGAGTGAGAGGGGGAGGGGAGAGAGAGGGGGGAGGAAAGAGGAGAAGGTTGGGGTCCTTGAGGGTGAGGGGGAGAGAGAGGGGGGTGCGGGGAGAGGGGGAGAGGGAGGATGAGGATGAGAGGGAGAGGGGAGAGAAAGAGCGGGTGTGAGGGGAGAGGAGCGAGAGAGAGAGAGAGAGCGAGAGAAAGAGAGTGAGGGGGGGGGGGAGGAGAGAGGAGAGGGAGAGGGAGAGGGAGGGAGAGAGGGATAGGGTGCGGGGGGAAAGGATGTGAAGAGGGTGGAATCTCGTCTCATTCCCTCCCTACGTGAACGATTCATCTTGTGGGGCTCAGTACGCAGTCACCCCCTCCCCCACTCAGTCAGTCTCCCCCCTCAATCCCACCGTCTCTCCCCTTCCGTCTCCGTCTCCCCATCCCTCCCTCCCTCCCTCTCCCTCCCCGTCTCCCCCTGCCTGCACCCCCTCCCTCCCCTCACCTTTCTCCTTCCTACACAGCTCCCCCTCGCTCCCTTCTTCCCCCTCGCTCCCCTCCACCCCTCTCCGGCTTCTCCCTCTTTCCCTCCGACTCCCCCCACCCTCCGTGTAATTCTTTCCGTCTCCCTGCCCCCTCCGCCTCTCTCTCCTCCGTCCTCCTCCTCCCTCCCCTTATCCCCCTCCGCCGCCCCCCCCCCTCCCCCCCCCCTCCCTCCCCCCTCCCTCCACCCCCCCCCTCCATCCCTTCCCCCGGTCCCTCCTTTTCTTTCCCCGTCTCCCCTTCCTACTCCCTCCCTTCCTCCCCCCCTCTCCTCTCCCTCTGCCCCCCCCCTCTCTCCCCCTCTCTCTCTCCCCCTCCCCCTCCTTCCCCATTTTCCCTCCACCGTCTCCCACACCCCTGCTCCCCCCCTCTTTCCACCCTCACCCTCTCCTTTCCCCCCTCACCCTTCCCCTCCCCCCCCCCCCACCCTCTCCCTCTTCCCCCCTCACCCTCCCTCTCTCCCCCTCAGCCGGGGAGAGGGTGGAGGAGGTTGGGTCAATGGATTGAATGTGGGGATGGAGGCACTGAGGGTAACTAGCTGAGTTAGGCACGGTGGCAGTGAATGGGCCGAGTGGCCTGCCCTCGTTCCCAGCGGCCGGTCCCCATCCCCCTCCCCATCCTCCCCTCTCCCTCACCCTCTCCCCACCCCTCTCCCCACCCCTCTCCCACCACCTCTCTCCCATTACCCCATTTCCTCCCCCCCCCCCTTGCGTCAGTCACCCCCACCCACCCGTCCCTGTCTCTCCACTCCCCTTACCCACCCTCTCTGTCTTTCCCCGGTCTGCCCCCATTCCCTGAGGCGAGGCGACAAAGGAGGGTGTGCCAATGGGAATGGGAGAAGGGTGAGTGGTGGAGTTGGCTGGGGGTGGTGTTGGCCGGTAGAGAGGGGGTGTGGGGACCGGTTTGGGGATGCAGTGTGCGTGCCATGTCCGGGGGGAGGGGGGTGTTGACCAGGAAAGCCATCATGTGATAAGAGCAGATTTAGGCCATTCGGCCCATCAAGTCTACTCCGAATTGTGTATTGTTGCTGTATATGTTTTTGTTTCCTGCTTGTTTAAATTATAAGGTGGCCCTGAGAGTCATGAAAAGCGCCCTAGAAATACAATGTATTATTATTATTACTCCGCCATTCAATCGTGGCTGATCTATCTCTCCCTCCTAACCCCACTCTTCTGCCTTATCCCCATAACCCCTGACACCCGGACTGATCCAGAATCTATCTCTGCCTTAAACATACCCATTGACCTGGCCTCCACTGCCGTCTGTGACAAATTCCCCCACACATTCCCCGCCCTCTGACTAAAGAAATTCATCATCTCCTTCCTAAAATAATGTCCTTTAATTCGGTGCGGGGTGTGGGGGTGCAGGGTGTGGGGGTGCGGGGGTGTGGGGTGCAGGGTGTGGGGGTTGTGGGGTGTGGGGGGTGCAGGGTGCGGGGGTGCGGGGGTGGGGGGTGCGGGGGGTGCGGGGTGCGGGGTGTGGGGGTGCAGGGTGGGGGGTGGGGGGTGCAGGGGTGTGGGGGTGCGGGGGGTGTGGGGGTGCGGGGTGTGGGGTGCAGGGTGTGGGGGGCGGGGGTGTGGGGGGTGGGGGGGTGGGGGGTGTGTGGGGGTGGGGGGGGTGTGGGGGTGGGGGGGTGGGGGTGGTGGGGTGTGGGGGTGGGGGGTTGTGGGGGGTGCAGGGTGTGGGGTGCGGGGGTGGGTGGTGGGTGCGGGGGGGGGGGGCGGGGGGGTGGGGGGTGTGGGGGTGGCAGGGTGTGGGGGGTGCGGGGTGTGGGGGGTGCGGGGGGTGCAGGGTGGGGGGGGGGTGCAGGGTGTGGGGGGTGAGCGGGTGGGGTGCAGGGTGTGGGGGTGCGGGGGGTGCAGGGGGGGTGCGGGGGTGCGGGGTGTGGGGGTGTGAAGGGTGCGGGGGGTGCAGGGTGTGGGGGTGTGGGGTGTGGGGGTGCAGGGTTGGGGGTGCGGGGTGTGGGGTGTGGGGGTGCGGGGGTGGGGGGTGGGGGGTGCAGGGTGTGGGGGTGCAGGGGGTGTGGGGTGTGGGGGTGGGGGTGCAGGGGGTGCAGGGTGTGGGGGTGCAGGGGGTGTGGGGGGTGCAGGGTGTGGGGGGTGCGGGGGTGGTGGGGGTGCAGGGGGTGGGGGTGTGGGGGGTGGGGGGTGGGGGGGTGTGGGGTGTGGGGGTGTGGGGGTGTGGGGGGTGGGGGGTGTGGGGGTTGAAGGGTGTGGGGGTGTGTGGGGTGTGGGGGTGTGGGGGTGGGGGGTTGGTGGGGGGTGGGGTGGTGGTGGGGGTGGGGGGGTGAGGGGGTGTATGTGTGTGGGGTGTGTCTGGATGTGGTATGTGTTTGTGTGGGGTTGTGTGTGTGTGTGGGTGGGGGTGTGGGGGTGTGGGGGGTGGGGGTGTGGGGGGTGGGTGCAGGGGGTGTGGGGGTGCAGGGTGTGGGGGGTGCAGGGTGGGGGTGTGGGGGTGTGCAGGTGCAGGGGTGGGGGGTGGGGGGTGTTGGGGGTGCAGGGTGTGGGGTGTGCGGGGGTGGGGGGTGCAGGGGGGGGGGGGGGTGTGGGGGTGCAGGGGGTGGGGGGTGCAGGGGTGGGGGGGCAGGGTGTGGGGATGTAAGGGGTGCAGTGTGTGGGGGTGTGAGGGTGCAGGGTGTGGGGGTGTGGGGGTGTGGGGGTGCAGTGTGTGGGGGTGTGAGGGTGCAGTGTGTGGGGGGTGGGGGGGTGTGGGGGTGCAGGGTGTGGGGGTGCAGGGTGCAGTGTGTGGGGGTGGTGGGTGTGGGGTGTGTGGGGGTGGGGGGTGTGGCAGTGTGGGTGTGCAGTGTGTGGGGGTGCAGTGTGTGGGGGTGTGGGGGGTGCGGGGGTGGGGGGTGCAGGGTGTGGGGGGGGTGCAGGGTGGGGGGGGTGCAGGGGTGTGGGGGTGCAGGGTGTGGGGGTGCAGGGTGTGGGGGTGTGAGGGTGCAGTGTGTGGGGGTGCAGGGTGTGGGGGTGCGGGGTCTGCCTGGTCTCGCTGTGGTGCCCAGTCTGAATGTCCACTCTTCCCTGCAGTGACCATGAAGGGAGACCCCACGGCCAAGACGGAGATGAGCAAGACGGATGAGGCGCTGAATGAGAGCGGGGAGGAGGAGCGCATCATGGTGGAGGACAAGGCGGCTGAGGATGGGGGCGACGAGGGGGCGGTGGGGGTGGATGGCGAGGCCCAGGACGATGCGATTGACGCCAGCCTGTTGCGGGAGCTGGGTGTGGAGGAGAGCTCGCTGGGCAAGAGCGTGGTGGCAGAGACGGAGGGGGATGTACAAGGGCTGGAGGAGGTGGCCGTCCCCCTGCTGACGGAGAGTGTGGAGGGGCTGGGGTGGGTGGTGTGCCTGGCCGTGGGGGCCTGGGGCCGGGAGCTGAGTGAAGAGGAGGAGGAGGGGGTGAAGCGGAGGGTGCAGGAGGCCGGGGGACAGGCGGGCGGGGCGGCCGAGCTGGCGAGGGAGG
The DNA here is from genome assembly GCF_028641065.1 of Leucoraja erinaceus. Taxonomy (NCBI): domain Eukaryota; kingdom Metazoa; phylum Chordata; class Chondrichthyes; order Rajiformes; family Rajidae; genus Leucoraja; species Leucoraja erinaceus. Next base: position 69,982,079 of record NC_073384.1, on the reverse strand, counting down.
CTCGGGGGCGGGTGGATGGGCGGTGTGAGAGGGCCACGGCGCGGCTGGGTCTGTGGGGGCGGGAGAGCAGGTTACTGGCCGCACACCAGGGGCCCCTGCAAGCCCGGCTCCACCAGCTGCAAGCCCAGAGGGACGGGGCCCGCGAACAGCTCCATGAGGCCGGGCCCTCGCTGCGCCAGGCCCAGCTACAGCTGCAAACCGCACAGGCACAGGCTCGCAGCAAGGAGACCGGTCGTGATGTCGGCATCGGCCTCTGCTTCCTACTGCCCTGCGTTGGTAAGTCTGGGGGCGGTACAGGAGGGTGGGGTGGGGCACTGGGATAACAGGGGCATGTAGCGGGTGGGTACATAGAAACATAGAAAATTGGTGCAGGAGTAGGCCATTCGGCCCATCGAACCTGCACCGCCATTCAATATGATCATGGCTGATCATCCAACTCAGTATCCCATCCCTGCTTTCTCTCCATACCCCCTGATCCCTTTAGCCACAAGGGCCACATCTAACTCCCTCTTAAATATAGCCAATGAACTGGCCTCAACTACCTTCTGTGGCAAAGAATTCCACAGATTCACCACTCTCTGCGTAAAAAATGTTTTTCTCATCTCGGTCCTAAAATACTTCCCCCTTAATCTTAAACTGTGACCCCTTGTTCTGGACTTCCCCAACATCGGGAACAATCACCCTGCATCTAGCCTGTCCAACCCATTAAGAATGTTGTAAGTTTCTATAAGATCCCCCCTAAATCTTATAAATTCTAGCGAGGAGGTACTGGAGCACAGGGGTGGGTACAGGAGCACAGGGGTGGGTACAGGAGCACAGGGGTGGGTACAGGAGCACAGGGGTGGGCACAGGAGATCCAGGTCGCACTCCCCCCAAGGATTTGAGGAAGGACATCCTTGTGATTGAGGCAGTGCAGCGCAAATTCACGAGATTGATCCCTGGGATGGCGGGACTGTCATATGAGGTAAGATGGAAAAGACTAGGCTTGTATTCACTGGATTTTGGAAGGATGAGAGGTGGATCTTATAGAAACATATAAACACTATAAAAGGACTGGACAAGCTAGATGTGGGAAAAATTTTCCCAATGTTGGGCGAGTCCAGAACCAGGGGCCACAGTCTTAGAATAAAGGGGAGGCCATTTAAGACTGAGGTGAGAAAAAAACTTTTCACCCAGAGAGTTGTGAATTTGTGGAATTCCCTGCCACAGAGGGCCGTGGAGGCCAAGTCACTGGATGGATTTAAGAGAGAGTTAGATAGAGCTCTAAGGGCTAGTGGAGTCAAGGGATATGGGGAGAAGGCAGGCACGGGTTATTCATTGGGGGACGATCAGCCATGATCACAATGAATGGCAGTGCTGGCTCGAAGGGACGAATGGCCTCCTCCTGCACCTATTTGCTATGTCTCTAGGGATCCGGCTGGAGTTGGGGAGGGTTTGGGCTGGAGTTGGGGAGGGTTTGGGCTGGAGTTGGGGAGGGTTTGGGCTGGAGTTGGGGAGGGTTTGGGCTGGAGTTGGGGAGGGTTGGGCTGGTGTTGGGGAGGGTTTGGGCTGGAGTTGGGGAGGGTTTGGGCTGGAGTTGGGGAGGGTTTGGGCTGGAGTTGGGGAGGGTTTGGGCTGGAGTTGGGGAGGGTTTGGGCTGGAGTTAGTGTGTGTGTTGGTGCCCTGGTCCTGACCCCCACCCCGCTCTCTGTCCCCCGCAGGGATCCCGATGGCGGTGGCGTTTGAGCGGGAGCGGCAGTTGGTTTTGGAGCAGGAGGAGAGGGCGGAGAAGGCGCAGTGGGGTCTAAGCCGGAGCCGGGAGGACGCAGAGCGGCTGGGGCAACGGCTGGATGCGCGGCTCGGTGCGTTGCGGGGGCTGGCGGGCCGGCTGGAAGCGGCAGTGCAGGCCCGGGCAGAGGCGCGGCTGGCGCTGCGGGAGGAGCAGCGGGGGCTGGAGGGGCACCAGGGCCGTGTGAGGGCGCTGGCCCACCAGCTCAGCGGCCTGGCCGGCAGCATGGCCGCGCTCGGCGCCCAGACCCGCCACCTCTACAGCCTGGAACCGGTGCTACCCTTCATCCAGGCGGCTGCGCTACACGCCCTCTGCCTCCGGCCGCATCCCTTCCTCCAGCTGCCCACCCTGCAGGGCGGCCTGGCCCGCCTTCAGCACCTGCAGCCCCGGCTACAGGCCCTGCACAACGCGGACCCCACCGCCCTAGCTCATCATCCCCTGCCCCTGGACCCCAACCCCGACCCCGGCCGCTGGTGAGGGCAGCACGGGAAGCCCAGCCCTGGGGCACGACAACCCCTTCCCCTGGTCACAACCCCCCCCCCTGGGTCACGACCCCTTCCCCTGGCTCACAACCCCCCCCCCCGGGTCACGACCCCCCCCCTCCTGGGTCAGGACCCCCCTCCCTGGGTCACGACCCCCCCCCCCCCCCGGGTCACGACCCCCCCTCCCTGGGTCAGGACCCCTCCCCCCGACCCCCTCCCCTGGGTCACAACCCCCCCCCGGGTTACGACTCCCTCCCCTGCCCTGGGTCACGAACACCCCCTCTCTGGGTCACGACCCCCCCTCCCTGGGTCACGACCCCCCCTCCCTGGGTCACGACCCCTCTGCTCTGGATCACGACCCCCCCGCCCTGGGTCAAGAGGAGAGGGGTTGACAGGGGGGGGGGGGGGGGGGGAAGCAGGGGGGAGGGGGTGACAGAGGAGCGGGCGGACAGGAATTTCTGGGTGGGTAGGTGAGGGGGTTCGTGGGCCCTCGGATACGTGACCACCCGGCCAGCCCTGGGCTCCTGTACACACCGCACCCTCTGGCCAGGATCTATTATCAACGTGACCAGCGATACAAATAAAAAATATATACCCTTCTCCTAGTTGTTGTTGTCAGCTGTGGCGCATGGGTGACCATGGTGGTCTCTGGGTGACCATGGGTGGTCTCTGGGTGACCATGGGTGGTGCTTTCCCCGCCACTTCTCTCCACACCATTCAAAGCTGCAACTCTGTCCCTGCTAATCCCACCCTGCCCCCCCCCCTTCACCACGCTCCCTCCCCCACCCTGCTACCCCCCCCCACCCCACCCTGCCCACCCTTCACCCCCCCCTCTTCACCCTGCCCCCTCTCCCATCCTTCTCCCCTCTTCACACCCTGCTCCCCTGCTCCCCACCCTGCTGCCCCCTCGCCCACCCTGCTCCCCTCCCCACCCTGCCCCCTCCCCCACCCTGCTCCCCCCTTCACCCTGCCCCATCCCCATCCTTCCCCTCCCCCACCCCTGCTCCCTCCCCCACCCTGCTACCCCTCGCCCACCCTGCTCCCTCCCCCACCCTGCTACCCCTCGCCCCACCCTGCTCCCCTCTCCCCACCCTGCCCCCTCCCCCACCCTGCCCCCCTTCCCCACCTGCCCCCCCTCCCCCCCCTTCCCCTGCCCCCTCCCCCACCCTGCTCCTCCCCCACCCTACACCCCCCACCCCAGCGGCATGAATATTGACTTCTGTAACTTCAAGTAACCTTTGCTTCCCCTCTCTCCTCACCCCTCCCCTTCCCAGTCTAACTGCCCTCTTGATTACATATTATCTCTGTGTGCTTCGTTGTCCGCTTCTCGTTGCTAACAATAATCTATTCTATATATTCCTTGAACTGCATCTATGTTGATGTCTCGTTCTCACACCATACCCTTCCCTATCTGTGTGTCTCCCTCTCCCGCGACTCTCAGTCTGAAGATAGATCTCCACCCCAAATGTCACCCATTCATTCCTTAACACGGGCCGCGCGGCCAGAAACTTCCCGACGGTGGGGCCGCGGGTGTGGACTGGGATACGCGGCTGGGGCCGTTTATCGAGGCATCGCGGTCTCGATGCCTCACGGCTCCCGCGTAGCAGCCCGGGGTCGGGGCTGGGGTGAGGCCTCACGCCGATGGGGGCATCGGCGGTGGTGAATCCTCGCGGGTCGAAGCTCGGTCGACGGTCGGTGAGGGCGTGGAGGAGAGCAATGGACAATGTGGACCCGGCGTGGGGGAACTGTTGGGCGGGGAGGACAAAAGCAGGATCCGGCGTAGCTTTGTAGCTTTGTCAGCGCAGTCGGTGCCTGCAATTTGCATACATTGTGTATGCAAGCAGTGAATCTTACTGTGTCCAGTCACATGTGACAATAAAGTATTCCTATTCCTACTCATATTCCTCTCCAGAGACGCTGTCTGGCTGCCCCGCTGAGTTACCCTGGTGTTTTGTGTCTGCCTTCGGTGTAAAGCAATATCTGCAGTTCCTGCCTTGTGGTTTCGATGGGATCCTCTGTGGTTTTATAGACAGCAGCCGTGACCTTGGGTGTGTTTTGACGGGATGTCTGCCTGCAGATTGCCGGCACTGTTCCCGCTCTCTGTCCAAACCCATCTGGGGGCAGGAGTGCAGACGTGTTGTGGACAAGTTGGTGGTGGCTGTTGAGTGAACCGCTTCCCGCTCAGTGGCACTGTCCCTGGGAACGTGTGTGCCATCCTGGGGCAGGTCAGGGGTTAACCCTGCCATGTGGACCCACTCCGCCCCCTCCCCACACTCACTAGACGGCCCTGAATAAGCCCCAATACTCCATCAACCCACCACTTACGCTAGATATCCCAGCCCCATCAGTGGCACCTCACATTCACCAGGTGAAACCCACAGCCCGTTCCACCAACATTTGCAGGGTGGGACAGCGGTAGAGTTGCTGCCTTATAGCGCCGGAGACCCCGGTTCCATCCCGACTACGGGCGCTGTCTGTACGGAGTTTGTACCTTCTCCCCATGCTCCGAGATCTTCGGTTTCCCCCCACACGCCAAAGACGTACAGGAGTGCAGTGTAGGTTTACAAGGTTAATTCCCGGGATGGCGGAACTGTCATATGCTGAGAGAATGGAGCAGCTGGGCTTGTGGACTCTGGAGTTTCGAAGGATGATAGGGTATCTCATTGAAACATGTAAGATTGTTAAGGGCTTGGACACACTAGAGGCAGGAAACATGTTCCCGACGTTGGGGGAGTCCAGAACCAGAGGCCACAGTTTAAGAATAAGGGGTAACCCATTTAGAACGGAGATGAGGAAAAACCTTTTCACAGAGAGTGGTGAGTCTGTGGATTTTCTGCCTCTGAGGGCGGTGGAGGCAGGTTCTCTGAATGCTTTAAAGAGAGAGTTAGATACTCTTATTTATAGTGCAGTTAAGGGATATGGAGAGAATGGGAGGGGAGATATGGGAGGGGAAATAGAGATAGGGGGAGCAGTGGGAGAGTGGGGGAGGGGGTGCAGTGGTAGAGTGGGTGGGAGTGAGGGGGGGGGGAGAATGTGAGAGGGGGTGAATGAGTAGGAGTGGTGGAAGAGTGGAGCGGAGAGGGGGGAAGTGGGGGGAGAGAGAGTGAGGGGGGGGCACTGGGGGGGCATGAGGGGCGGGTAGTGGGGGGGGGGTTGTAGTGGAGTGGGGCGTGTGGGGTAGAAGTGATGGGGGTGTACGTGGGGAGGGGGAGAGGAATGAGGGGGGAGCGTGTGAGGGGGGAGGGGGAGGGGCGGGGGAGTGGGGGGGGGGGGGGGGGCTGAGGGGGAGTGGAGTGATGGGGAGGAGTGGAGGGGGTAGTGAGGGGAGGAAGTGCGGGGTGGGTGAGGGGGAGGGGAGAGAAGAGGGGGGTGGGGAGGAGTGAGGGGGATTGAGAAGAGTGAGGGGGGAGTTGGTGAGGAGTGGAGGGGGGGGAGTGGTGCGGGAAGTGGGATGAGTGAGGGGGGAGTGGGGGAGGAGAGTGAGGGGGGCAGTGGGGGGGCGTGAGGGCTGGGGAGTGGGATGAGGGAGTGGGGAGAGAAGGGGGGTAGTGTGGTCGTGGGATTGAGGGGGGAGTGGGTAGAGGGGGGGGAGTGAGGGGAAAGTGATGGGGGTAGGGGATGGAGGAGTGGGTGAGGTGTGAGGTGGGGGAGTGAGTAGGGGGGTGAGTGAGGTGGGCGTGAGTAAATGAGGGGGAGAGTGAGTGAATGGGGGGAGGGGGAGGAGTGAGGGGGGGGGGGGTGAGTGAGTGAGGTGAGGGGGGTGAGTGAGTGAGGTGGGGGTGAGTGAGTTAGTGAGAGTGAGTGAGGTGGGGGTGAGTGAGTGAAGTGGGGGTGAGTGAGTGAGGTGGGGGGTGGAGTGTGAGGGGAGGGGAGAAGTGGGTGAGGGGGGAGGAGTGTGGAGGCGGGAATTGAGTGATTGAGTGGGGGGGGGGGGTGAGTGAGGTGGGAGTGAGTGAGAGTGAGTGAGTGGAGGGGGTTAAGGGAGTGAGGTGGGGGAAAGTGAAACGAGGGGGGGGAGTGAGTGAGTGAGGGGGGTGAGTGAGGGTGGGTGGGGGGGGAGTGAGTGAGGTGGGGGAAGTGAATGAGTGGGGGGGGGGTGAGTGAGGGGGGTGAGTGAGTGAGGGGGGAAGTGAGTGAGGTGGGGGAAGTGAATGAGTGAGGGGGGGTGAGTGGAGTGAGGGGGGTGAGTTAGTGACGTGGGTGAGGGGGGGGTGAGTGAGGTGAGGGGGGAAGTGAAGTGAGGGGGGGGGGTGAGTGAGTGAGGTGGGGGAAGTGAACGAGGTGGGGGGGGTGAACGAGTGGGAGGGGGTGAGTGAGTGAGTGGGGGGTGAGTGAGTGAGGAGTGAGTGAGTGAGTGAGTAAGTGAGCGAGATGGAGGGAAGTGAACGAGTGAGTGTGGTGAGTGAGTGAGGTGGGGTGGGGGGGTGAGTGGGAAGTGAGTGAGGGGAGGGAAGTGAGAGGGGTGGGGATGAGTGGGGGGGAAGTGAGTGAATGGGGGGGGGGGGGAGTGAGTGAGTGGGGGAAGTGAGTGAGTGGGGGAGGGGGGAGTGTGAGTGAGGTGAGTGAGTGAGTGAGTGAGTGAGTGAGTGGGGAAGTGAGTGAGTGAGGTGGGGTGGGGGTGAAGTGAGTGAGTGAGGTGGGGGGGGTGGGAGTGTGGTGGGAGGAGTGGGAAGAGTGAGGAACGAGTGGGGGGGGGGGGAGTGGAGGGTGGTGAGTGGGGGGGGAGGGAAGTGAGTGAGTGAGTGAGGGGGAGTGAGTGAGTGTGGGGAAGTGAGTGAGTGAGGGGGTGGGGTGGGGGGGAGAGTGAGTGAGGGGGGAAGGGAGTGAGGGGGGGGAAGTGTGGATGAGTGAGGGGGGGGGTGAGTGAGGGGGGGGTGAGTTAGTGACGGGGTGAGGGGGGAGTGAGTGAGGTGAAGTGGGGGAGGTGGGGGGGTGAGTGAGTGAGGGGGGGGAAGTGAACGAGTGAGGGGGGTGAACGAGTGAGGGGGTGAGTGAGTGAGTGAGGGGGGGTGAGGTGAGTGAGTGAGTGAGTGAGTGAGTGAGTGAGTGAGTGAGTAAGTGAGCGAGATGAGGGAAGTGAAGTGAGTGAGGGGGGGAGTGAGTGAGGTGAGGTGGGGGTGGTGGGAAGTGAGTGAGGGGAGGGAAGTGAGAGGGGGGGATGAGTGGGGGGGAAGTGAGTGAGTGAATGGGGGGGGGGGAGTGAGTGGGGGGGGGAAGTGAGTGAGTGGGGGAGGGGGGGATGTGAGTGATGTGAGTGAGTGTGAGTGAGTGAGTGAGTGAGTGAGTGAGTGAGTGAGTGAGTGAGTGAGTGAGTGAGGTGGGGGGGGGGGGAAGTGAGTGAGTGAGGTGGGGGGGTGAGTGAGTGAGGGAGTGAGTGAGTGAGTGAGTGGGGGAGTGAGTGAGTGAGTGAGGGGGGGGGAGTGAGTGGAGGGGGGGAGTGAGTGAGTGGGGAAGTGAGTGAGTGAGTGGGGGGGAGTGAGTGAGTGAGTGAGGGGGAGTGAGTGAGTGAGGGGGAGTGAGTGAGTGGGGAGTGAGTGAGTGAGTGAGTGAGTGAGTGAGTGAGTGGGGGAGGAGGGGGTGCGGACGCCGCTCGTCTCGCATTGCGGGTGTCCATTGACGTCTCTGGCCGCATTGGTGGAGCGACGGCCCAATGGGGAAGCAGCGGCCCGTTGATTGGTGGAGCGACGACCCAATGGGGAAGCAGCGGCCCGTTGATTGGTGGAGCGGCGCCGCGCTGTGCAGGGATTGGCTGGTGCGAGTGGATACAGTGAACGCGGCCATCAGCAACAAACCCCTGAAAGCGCGATCTGTAGATCTTTGATCAGCAAAGCGCAGCCGGTGAGAGGCGGTGCCCGGGGGGAGGAGGGGGGTGCAGCGGGGCCCGGGATGGGGTGCGGCGGTGCCCGGGGTGGGGGAGTGAGGCACCAGGGTGGGGGTTGCGATGCTTCAGGGTGGGGGTTGCGAAATCGATGCACCCGGGTCGGGCGGCGGTTTCGTTGCATGCAGAGGTGGGAGGGAGCTGTGCACCCAGCAGTTGCCTCGCCCACTGTATCCGTTGTTGCAGGTGTGGTCTCTTATACATCGGCGAGACCAAACCTAGACTGGCCGATCGTTTCGCTGAACACCTTCGCTCAGTCCGCCCGGACCTACCTGATCTCCCGGTTGTCAAACACTTTAACTCCTCCTCCCATTCCCACACTGATCTTTCTGTCCTGGACATCCTCCATTGTCAGCGTGAGGCCCAGCGCTAATTGGAGTAACAGCACCTCATATTTCACTTGGGTAGCTTAGTGGTATGAACATTGATATTCCCCTAACTTCGTCACCCTTGCATCCCCTCTCTCTCCTTCCCTCCCCACCCTCATCATCGTACTAGTTTTACTGTCGCCCTGTCTACTCTGTCCACAGCCAACCTGTTGTGTGCCCGACATTTTCTTTATTATCGTTGCTTTCTGCATATCTTGCAATCATTTCTCCGAATTACCTTATGTATCTCTTGTTCCCCTTTCCCCTGACTCACAGTCTGAATAAGGGTCTCGACCCGAAATGTCACATATCAATTTCCTATCTTCAGTCTCAAAGGAAGTACAGACAGGAAGAGGTGAAGGAACATGGTGAACCCGATGAGCTGTAGCTTGTTTATTTCAGTGCAAGGAGTATTGTGTAGACAGCAGGTGAACTTGATGCCTGGGACTGTGTGTTTTTTTGGCAATTGTGGAAACGCTGTTGTGAGAGGAACCCAACTGGCAGCTCAATGTTCTGGGGTTTTAGAAAAATAGGTGCAGGAGTAGGCCATTTGGCCCTCCGAGCCAGCACCACCATTCAATATGATCATGGCTGATCATCCAAAATAAGTACCTTGTTGCTGCTTTCTCCCCATATCCCTTAAATCCGTTAGCCCTATGAACTATATCAAACTCTCTCTTGAATATATCCAGTGAATTGACCTCCACTGCCTTCTGTGGCAGAGAATTCCACAGATTCACAACATTTTTCATCATCTCAGTCCTAAATGGTCAACTCTTATTTTCAAACTGTGTCCCCTGGTTCTGGACTGCACCAACATCGGGAACATTTTTCCTGCTTCTAGCCTGTCCAATTCATTAAGAATTTTATATGTTTCTGTAAGAACCCCTCTCATCCTTTGAAATTCCAGTGAATACAAGCCCAGTCGACCCATTTTTTCATCATGTCAGTCCCGCCATTCTGGGAATTAACCTGGTGAACCTATGGTGCACTCCCTCAATAGCAAGAACATTTTCCCTCAAATTAGGAGACCAACACGGCACACAATATTCCGGGTGTGGTCCCGTACAACTGGAATAGGACATCCTTGCTCCTAAACTCAAATCCTCTCACTATGAAGGCCAACATGCCATTAGCTTTCTTCACTGCCTGCTGTACCTGCATGTTTACTTTCAGTGACTGATATAAAGACACCCAGGTCTTGCTGCACCTCCCCTTCTCCTAATCCGACACCATTCATATAATAATCTGCCTTCTTGTTCTTGCCACCAAAGTGGATAACCTCCACATTATACTGCATCTGCCATGCAACTGCCCACTCACCCAACGTCACCAAGTCATCCTGCAGCCTCATCACAGCTCACACTGCCACCCAGCTTTGTGTCATCCGCAAACTTGGTGATGTCACATTTAATTCCCTCGTCTAAATCATTAATATATAGTGTAAATAACTGGGGTCCCAGCACTGAGCCTTGCGGCACCCCATTTGTCACTGCCTGCCATTCTGAAAAGGACCCGTTAATTCCTACTCTTTGCTTCCTGTCTGCTAACCAGTTCTCTATCCATGTCAATATCCTACCCCCAATACCACGTGCTCTAATTTTGCACACTAATCTCTTGTGTGGGACCTTGTCAAATGATTTATCTGACTTCCACTTTTACTTTTCTTCCTTCAACCTTTTGCTTCTGCCCTCATTTTACGGCCCTCTGTCTCCCTGCATTTGTTCCAATCCCCCTGCCATATTAGTTTAAACTCTTCCCAACAGCACTAGCCAACACTCCCCCTGGAGGACATCAGTTCCGGTCCAGCCCACTCCGTCCTGTGGTACTGGCCCCACCTCTCCAGAACTGGTACCAATGCTCCAGGAATAAGAATCCCTCCCCCTTGCACCATCTCTCAAGCCACATATTCATCCAAAATATCCTGTCATTTCTACTCTTACTAGCATGTGGCACTGGTAGTAATCCAGAGATTATTACCTTTGAGGTCCTACTTTTCAATTTATCTCCTAACTCCCCAAATTCGCTTTGTAGGACCTGTTTTTTTTACCGATATCGTTGGTACCTATGTGCACCAACTGGCTGATGGTCCTCCCCCTGCAGAATGTCCTGCAGCCGCTCAGAGACATCCTTGACCCTTGCACCAGGGAGGCAACATACCACCCTGGAGTCTCTTTGCGACTGCAGAATCACCTATCAATTCCCCATACAATGGAATCTCCCATCACTATAGCTCTCATGCTCTTTATCCGGCCCTCCTGTGCCGCATAGCCCTCCATGGTGCCATGAACATGGCTGCTGCTGCCTTCCCCTGATCAGCCATCTCCCCCCAACAGTATCCAAAAGGGTATATCTGTTTCGTAGGGAGATGGCCGCAGGGGACTCCTGCACTACCTGCCTTCTCTTGTGCTATCTGGTGGTCCCTCTCTGCCTGAGCAACCTTCACCTGCGCTGTGACCAGCGCACTAAACATGCGATGCACAACACCCTCAGCATCGCGGAAGCTGCAAAGTGCATCCATGCGCAGCTCCATCACCGCCATGCGGCTCGCCAGGAGCTGCAGCTGCACACACTTCCCACACACATAGTCGTCAGGGACACTGGAAGCATCCCTAATTTCCCACATTGCACAGGGTTGAGCACACCACAGTGCCAAGCTGTTCTGCCATGACTTAACCCTTAATCCCCAGTGAAACTTAAATCAAACTAGTTTCACAGGGGATTTATTTTACTCAACACTCCTCACACTATCCAGGAGCCCTGTCTCTGCCTAGATCAATGAATTTGATGTTTCAGACGTGATCAAGAGGGGGACAACAGAGGTGGGGGGAGTTGTGCCACTGATCAGAAAGACTGTTGAAGCAGCAGTCAGAGAGGGCACACTGTAGGCCTTGTCCACTGAGGCTGTGTGGGTAGAGCTTAGATATAAGAACGGTGAGAGCACTCTAAGGGATTGTACTAGAGGCCCCAATAGCAAGCGGTAGATAGAGGAACAAATATGGAGTCAGGGGATATGGGGAGTAGGCAGGAACGGGGTACTGATTGGGGATGATCAGCTGTGATCACATTGAATGGCGGTGCTGGCTCGAAGGGCAGAATGGCCTACTCCTGCACCTATTGTCTCTTGTCATATTGAGACAGATTATTGAAAGTTGCCAATACAATGTAATGGAGTAGCCAATGTTGTTTCCTTGCACAAGTAGGGAAGTAGACTGAATCCAGGGAATTATAGGCTGGTGAGCCTTGCGTTGGTGATATGGAAGCTACTGGATAAGATTCTTTTGGATAGGATATTCTCCCATTTAGAAGAGAATGGGTTAATTAGGGAGAACATAGCTTTGTCTGTGGCATGTTGTGTCTTACTATCTTGATCTTAGATGACAAAAATGATCAAAGAAGGTTGGGCAGTGATGTTGTCTACATGGATTTAGTCAGGCATAAGCAAAGGTAGGGGTTGTTTTTAGTTTTGTTGACTATGATTGGAGAATTTAATGTTTGTGCCATTGGAATGTAAGCAATGCAAATGGAATGAACATTGAGATCTCCATTTTAAGTGACATTTACCAACAACCCCCCCCCCCCCCCCCCCCGCCCCCCTTCACTGTGCCCTGTCCCCGTGTGCACCACGTGTTCTCTTCTCCCTTTCTTCTCCCCCAACCTTTTCTAAGCACCAAAACAGACTTTAGTGTAAGAAAAGCATGTACTGTGCAAATAATGATTCCGACATTCTCTGAGGCTATACCTATTCAATGCGTTGTAACGTAGTGTTTATACAATTTTACTTGACACATTGCCACTCATGTGGCCCCCTGGGGTGATATCCCTTCCCTTGTTTGAGTGACATCTCCGCCACACACTGCCCCCCCCCCCCCCCCCCAGCAGCGGAAGGACCCGTGGACTATGGTCCGCCCCCATAGAGCCTTGGCGTTGGCTGCATCGAGCTTCAGTCCCTCAGCACGTACGCCTGCAGTCCCGACCTCCTCCACTGACTCCTTCCTCATATTTCATGCCTCTTTTTATCCTTATCTCACACTTTATTTGTTTGCATCCCTTGTCTTTGACCAGCCATCTGCCAATCAAACCCTGTCTCCTCATGTGTAGCCACCTATCACTAACCAGGTTTTGGCCTGTCCCCAACTCCCTTGCAGCTATCCCTCTCCATACTTCTTCCTTCCTCCCCCCCCCCCAATACAATTAGACATAAGTAGGGACCCGATCCAAAATGTCACCTATCCATGTTCTCACGAGATGCTGCCTAACCCCTTGAGTTACTCCAGATTTCTGTGTTTTTTTTTGTAAAGCAGCATCTGCAGTTCCTACATAGAAACATAGAAATTAGGTGCAGGAGTAGGCCATTCGGCCCTTCGAGCCTGCATCGCCATTCAATATGATCATGGCTGATCATCCAACTCAGTATCCCGTACCTGCCTTCTCTCCATACCCTCTGATCCCCTTGGCCACATCTAACTCCCTCTTAAATATAGCCAATGAACTGGCCTCAACTACCCTCTGTGGCAGAGAGTTCCAGAGATTCACCACTCTCTGTGTGAAAAAAGTTCTCCTCATCTCGGTTTTAAAGGATTTCCCCCTTATCCTTAAGCTGTGACCCCTTGTCCTGGACTTCCCCAACATCGGGAACAATCTTCCTGCATCTAGCCTGTCCAACCCCTTAAGAATTTTGTAAGTTTCTATAAGATCCCCTCTCAATCTCCTAAATTCTAGAGAGTATAAACCAAGTCTATCCAGTCTTTCTTCATAAGACAGTCCTGACATCCCAGGAATCAGTCTGGTGAACCTTCTCTGCACTCCCTCTATGGCAATAATCAATGCCATCGTGGACAATGACGCAGTTCCTTGTGTCAATGTTTTCCAACATGGATGCCATGATTAGAGGGTATTAGCTACAAGAGGTTGGACAAACATAGATTGTTTTCTCTAGAATGCTGGAAGTTGAGGTGGGACCTGATCGAAGTATATAACATTATAAGAGCCGTAGATTGGCTTGAGAGTCCCAGGGTGGAAAAATCAGATACTAGAGGGCATAGTTTTAAGATGAGGGGGGCAAAGTTTAAAGGAGATGTGCGGGGCATTTTTCTTTTACACAGAGGGTGGCGAGTGCCTGGAACATGCTGCCAGGGTGATGGTGGAAGGAGATATGATAGCAACATGTAAGCAGCATTTATATAGGCACATGGATGTGATGGGATTGGAGGAAGATGGATTATGTACAGGCGGATGAGATCAGGTTAACGCATCTCATGTTCGGCACGGACATTGTGGGCTAATTGTGTTCCTTGGTTTCCATTTCCAGTGGGGCGACTGTTATGATGGCCCGGACTTTCAGGTCCAACATGCTGGGTCAAGCAGGTTCTTCCAAGCTGCGTGCATTACCTCACTGTGTGCCTGGATGGCATTGTTCTCAGTGTGTGTGTGTGGGGGGGATAATTCTGGCACCTTTGTGTCATTGCCCACCACTCCGATGAAAACCCTGCCATCTGTAGTTGATGAGGAGCTCGGTCATTATTTGTCTCCTCTGGAACTGGTGCACTACAATGCTGAGAAGTGTGAGAGTGTGGGACCAGAGGGCAAAGCAGCAGTATAAAAGGATGTACCTTTAGAAAGGAGATGAATTTTATTAGCCAGAGGGTGGTGAATCTGTGGAATTCATCGCCACCGACGGCTGTGGAGGCCAAGTCAGTGGATAATTTTAAGGCGGAGATTGACAGATTCTTGATTAATACGGGTGTCAAGGGTTATGGGGAGGAGGCAGGAGAATGGAGTTGAGAAAGAAAAATAGATCAGCCATGATTGAATGGCGAAGTAGACTCGGTGAGCCGAATGGCCTAATTCTGCTACTATCACTTATGAGAACTATGTTCTGCACTCGGTATCTTTCCCTTTCCTCCACCTATTGCACGAGATTGATGTGATACAGTGTTATCTGATGAATAGACATGAAAAGCTGAAGTAACTCAGCGGGTCAGACAGCATCTGGAGAAAAGAAATAGGTGACATTTTGGGTCGAGACCCTTTACAGGTTCAGATTCAGATTCAGATTCAATTTTAATTGTCATTGTCAGTGTACAGTACAGAGACAACGAAATGTATTTAGCATCTCCCTGGAAGAGCGACATAGCAAACGATTTGAATAAATAATAATAAGTGTCCGGGGGGGGGGTGGTGATTGGCAGTCACCGAGGTACGTTGTTGAGTAGAGTGACAGCCGCCGGAAAGAAGCTGTTCCTCGACCTGCTGGTTCGGCAACGGAGAGACCTGTAGCGCCTCCCGGATGGTAGGAGGGTAAACAGTCTATGGTTGGGGTGAGAGCAGTCCTTGGCGATGCTGAGCGCCCTCCGCAGACAGCGCTTGCTTTGGACAGACTCAATGGAGGGGAGCGTGGAACCGGTGATGCGTTGGGCAATTTTCACCACCCTCTGCAATGCCTTCCGGTTGGAGACAGAGCAGTTGCCATACCATACTGTGATGCAGTTGGTAAGGATGCTCTCGATGGTGCAGCGGTAGAAGTTCACCAGGATCTGAGGAGACAGATGGACCTTCTTCAGTCTCCTCAGGAAGAAGAGACGCTGATGAGCCTTCTTGATAGAGTAGAGGTATTGTGGGTCCAAGAGAGGTCATCGGAGATGTTGACTCCCAGGAACCTGAAGCTAGAAACACGTTCCACCTCCGTCCCGTTAATGTGGATGGGGGTGTGCGTGCCGCCTCTGGACTTCCTGAAGTCTACAATGAGCTCCTTGGTCTTCTTGGAGTTAAGGGCCAGGTTGTTGTCAGCGCACCATGCTGCTAAGTGCTGGACCTCCTCCCTGTAGGCCAGCTCATCATTGTTGCTGATGAGGCCAATCACCGTTGTATCATTTGCATATTTGATGATGGTGTTAGTACCATGTACAGGTGTGCAGTCATAGGTGAAGAGGGAGTAGAGGAGGGGGCTCAGCACACAGCCCTGTGGAACGCCGGTGTTCAGGGTGAGGGTTGAAGAGGTGTGCTTGTCTAACCTCACAGACTGGGGTCTGTTGGTTAGAAAGTCCAGTATCCAGTTGCAGAGGGAGGGGTCGATGCCTAGGTTACCGAGTTTGGTGATCAGTTTTGATGGTATAATGGTGTTGAATGCTGAGCTGTAATCGATGAACAGCATTCTTACCTAAGTGTCTCTGTTGTCGAGGTGGGAGAGGGCGGAGTGAAGTGCCGTTGAGATGGCATCCTCCGTACTCCTGTTCTTGCGGTAGGCAAACTGATAGGGATCCAGTGTGGGGGGTAGGCAGCTTTTGAGGTGTGCCATGACCAGCCTCTCGAAGCACTTGGTGATGATGGGGGTAAGTGCAACTGGGCGGAAGTCGTTGAGGCTTGCCGCAGTGGAGTGTTTTGGCACTGGCACGATGGAGGTGGTTTTAAGGCAAGTGGGGACAACTGCTTGGGTAAGTGACAGGTTGAAGATGTCAGTCCAGACGTCTGTCAGCTGCGCAGCACAGGCCCTGAGCACGCGCCCCGGGATGCCGTCAGGGCCAGCAGCTTTACATGCATTAGTCCTACTCAGTGCCACGTATACGTCGTAGGGGGTGAGTGTGAGGGGTTGGTGATCGGCAGGTAGCACAGCCTTGATGGCTGTCTCTAGATTGTCCCTGCCGAAGCGGCCATAGAAGTGATTAAGCTCCTCAAGGAAGGAGGCGTCGCTGGATGTGGGGGTGATGTTGGACTTTTTATACTTCAGATCCGCTGAGTTACTCAAGCTTTTTGTGTCGATCTTCAGTTTAAACCAGCATCTGCAGTTCCTTCCTACACACATGTTATCTGATCCTTATATGTGTCCCATGAGCTCTGCCCCTCCTCCCCGCACCCTTGTGATAGACACAAAGCAAGGCAGCGAAATATGAGGTGCTGTTCCTCCAATTTACGCCGGGCCTCACTCTGACAATGGAGGAGGCCCATGACGGAAAGATCAGATTGGGAAAAGGAATGGGAGTTAAAGTGCAGGGCAACCTGGAGATCAGGTTGGTTAAGGTGGACTGAGTGGAGGTGTTCAGCGAAATGATCGCCGAACCTGCGCTTGGTCTCGCCGATGTAGAGTAGTTGACAGCGGATACAGTAGATGAGGTTGGAGGAGGTGCAAGTGAACCTCTGCCTCACCTGAAAGGACTGTCGGGGTCCTTGGATGGAGCCGAGGGTGGGAGATAAAGGGACAGGTGTTGCATCTCCTGCGGTTGCAAGGGAAAGCCCGCCCCCACTTCAGTGAGTGACAGCTGGGTGGTGACTAGGACAGTGACTGGCGATGACGTGACTGGGTGATGTCATGACTGGGTGATGTCGTGACTGGGCGTTGACGTGACTGGGCATTGACGTGACTGGTGATGACGTGACTGGTGATGTCTTGAGTGGGTGATGTCATGACTGGGTGATGTCGTGACTGGGTGATGACTAGGACAGCAGCTCTGCCCCCAGCTGGGCGTTGACGTGACTGAGGGATGACGTGCTGGGCGATGACGTGACTGGGTGATGTCATGACTGGGTGATGTCGTGACTGGGTGATGTCATGACTGGATGATGACGTGACGGGGTGGTGTCGTAACTGGGTGATGTCATGACTGGGTGATGTCGTAACTGGGTGATGACGTGACTGGGTGATGACGTGACTGGGTGATGTCATGACGGTGATGTCGTAACTGGGTGATGACGTGACTGGGTGATGACGTGACTGGGTGATGTCGTGACGGTGATGTCGTGACTGGGTGATGTTGTGACTGGGTGATGTCGTGACTGGGTGATGTCATGACGGTGATGTCGTGACTGGGTGATGATGTCGTGACTGGGTGATGTCATGACGGTGATGTCGTGACTGGGTGATGTCGTGACTGGGTGATGTCGTGACTGGGTGATGACGTGACTGGGTGATGTCATGACGGTGATGTCGTGACTGGGTGATGTCGTGACTGGGTGATGTCGTGACTGGGTGATGTCGTGACTGGGCGTTGACGTAACTGGGCGTTGACGGGACTGGGAGATGTCGTGACTGGGTGATGACTAGGACAGCAGCACCACCCCCAGCTGGGCGTTGACGTGACTGGGTGATGTCGTGACTGGATGATGACGTGACTGGATGATGACGTGACTGGGTGATGTCGTGACTGGATGATGACGTGACTGGGTGATGTCGTGACTGGGTGATGTCGTGACTGGATGATGACGTGACTGGGTGATGTCGTGACTGTCGGGTGATGTCGTGACTGGGTGATGTCGTGACTGGGTGATGTCGTGACTGGGTGATGTCGTGACTGGGTGATGACTGGGTGATGACTGACTGGGTGATGTCGTAACTGGGTGATGACGTGACTGGGTGATGTCGTAACAGGGTGATGTTGTGACTGGATGATGTTGTGACTGGATGATGATGTGACTGGGTGATGTCATGACTGGATGATGACGTGACTGGGTGATGTCGTGACTGGGTGATGTCGTAACTGGGTGATGTCGTAACTGGGTGATGTCGTAACTGGGTGATGTCGTAACTGGATGATGACGTGACTGGGTGATGTTGTGACTGGGTGATGTCGTGACTGGGTGATGTCGTAACTGGGTGATGTGTAACGTGACTGGGTGATGACGTGACTGGGTGATGTCGTAACTGGGTGAGGACGTGACTGGGTGATGTTGTGACTGGGTGATGTCGTAACTGGGTGATGTCGTAACTGGATGATGACGTAACTGGGTGATGTCGTAACTGGGTGATGATGTGACTGGGCGTTGATGTAACTGGGTGATGTTGTGACTGGGTGATGACTAGGACAGCAGCACCACCCCCAGCTGGGCGTTGACGTGACTGGGTGATGTCGTGACTGGGCGTTGACGTGACCGGGCGATGACGCGACTTGGCGTTGACGTGCTGGGCGATGACGTGTAACGTTTGTATATGACATCAGGTCGATGACGCGATAACCTAGTCCCCGCCTCCTCCCCGCAGGTCTCCATGGCGACGCCGGGCCTAGCCGCCTTCAGCGAGGCACTGGCGCGCCACACCCGGGCCGAGGATGCGCGGAGAGACAGCCGGCTGCTGCTGCAACCCTACGCCAACTGGGAGGAGATGCTGCTGCCCGCTCCTGCCGCCATCGCCATCCTGGGGGAGCTGATGGCCGTGTCGGCCGGCCTGGACTTCGGGCTGGAGCCGGGGCGGCTGCGGCAGCTCCGACACCCCGACTCGTTCCGCGCCTGCCTGCAGCAGGTGAGCAACGAGGGCTGGACGGCCTTCAGCCTGGCCCACAGTAACATGGACCAGATCCGACTGCAGGCCGCCAGCGTGCCGGTACACATGAAGGCTGCTGTACACACGCTACTGCGGGGGGATAGGCCGACGTTGCTCCGCCTGTTGCCCCGACAACTCGGCTGCATCCGCGCCGCCGCTGACGAGTGCCGCGAGCTGGCGCACGCCGCCGACCAGGGCTTTGTGCGCGTGTCCGCGTTGGTGCACGAGCTGCTGGAGGCGTGCGCGGGGGCGCGTGGCGCGCGTCGGGCCGAGGCGGAGGCTGCGCGTGAAGCACTGGAGGAGGCGGAGCGGCGTCGTGTCCGGGCCGAGGCCGAGCGCCAGCGAGCGGCCGAGTGGGTGGAGCGGGCTGGCCGGGAGGTGGACGATGCGAGCCGGGCGTGGCAGCGAGCAGAGGCCCGGGAGCCAGGGCCCTGGGCTGTGCTGGGCCTACACGCTGCAGAGTGCACCATCACTTCCGTCAGCGGCCTGTTGTCCGGCCTACTGACCGTCAGCGAGCCCGTGGCCTTCTCCGGGGCCATCCTCGACACCCTAGGAGCCCTGGGCTCCGCCGTGGCCGAGCGTATCCGCAGCAAGGGAGGGCCCGACAGCCGGCCCGGGCCCGGAGTTCCCGCTAGCCCCGCTAGCCCCGCAGTCCTCGCCGCCTCCGCCCGCCTGCTGCTCGCCGCCTTCAAACTGCAGGAGCTCCTCACTCCAGAGCGCCAGCTACTGCCCACCGCCCTGCATGACCCGCAACCCTGTGCCCAGGCCCAGCAACTCCTGGACGGGGTGCAGGCCGAGCTGGAGGCCGGCGGCACAGAGGAGGAGGAGGATGAGGAGGAGGGTGGGCCCGGCCTCGCCGCCCTCGCCCTGTGCCGCCACGGCCTCAGGCTGTGCCAGCGGCTGCAGGAGCTGCACCCCAGCCCCGAGGCCCAGCAGCTGGAGCAGGCGGCCGCCTCCATCCACCAGCTCCACTGCAAGGTAATGAGGTTCAACTCGGGCTGCGCCGCCTCCTGCCCCGGGCCCGCCCTGGCCCCCGGTGCCCCCAACCTGTCCGGGGCTGCCAAGGGGCAGGAGCCAGCTGACCGTGGGCTGCTACACACCATGCTGACCCAGGCCCGGGTGAAGGTGGAGACGGCCAAGACGCAGCTGGAGACGAGCCGCCAGGAGTACCGGCGTGGGCTGGAGGTGCTGCAGGAGAGAGACCGGGAGCTGGAGGAGCTGCTGCAGCAGATGAGGGGCTGCCGGGTGAAGGAGCTCGACCTGGGCGACACGCTGGTGCTGCTGGCTCAGGGGCTGCGGGCACTCGGCCAGGTGCAGGAGCAGTGGGCCAAGCTGATCCGCTTCTTCCAGATGATGTCCAACCTGATCAAGGTGTGCCTGAGCAAGACGCTGGTGCAGCTGGCCGAGCAGGCCGAGGACGTGCAGGAGCTGGAGAACTACAGCCAGCAGCAGCTGGTGCGTGACCTCATCTACTCGCAGGCCTTCCAGGCCAGCAACATCTCGGGCCTGGTGCACACCATCGCCAGCACCTACATGGACGTGTCCAACAAGTACCTGATGGACCGCATCACCCAGCTCGGCCGCCTCGTCACGCTGGAGCCCGGCGACGCTGACTTCGCCGCCCAGCGCCACCTTCTGCACCAGGGCTGCGACCAAGCCCGCAAGATGATCATGCAGCGGGCGCTGAGCAGCCAGCAGGACTTCGAGAGGCAGGTTCAGCTGCGCATCGAGGCCATCGACTCGGACATGGCAGCGGCACTGCCCCCCGCCCCGGCCCACGAGCAACAGCTTATCGAGAGCTCCCTGAAGGAGCAGCCCAGTGCCATCTTCCACGAGCTGTCCCACTACGAAGAGGAGCAGTGGGCCTGAGGGGCGGCCGGGCATGTGGCACAGAGGGAGTGGGGGGGGTCAGACGCCTGGGGTGGTGGGGAATGAGAATGGCGATAGGTCAACTGGCGTGGGGTGCAGGAGTACCTTGTGTAGGCAGATGTGGTGCAGAGGTACCCGGTGTGGGCAGATGTGTATTGGTACCAGGTTCACATCAAACCCTTCCTTCGGCTCACAATGTCTGTGCCTAACACCATGCTGACAGTTGATTTCGACACTGATCCATTTCCTCCATTCTCAGAATTTGCACATGCCTATCTAAAAGCTTCTTAAACCCCGTCCCATATCTGCCTCCACCACAACCCCAGCAGTGCAGTCCAGGTACCCACCCTCTGTGTAAGAATAAACACCTGCCCCGCATATTCTTGCAAACGTTGCCACTCGCACTTTAAAGCTATGCCTTATTGTCTTAGACAGTTCTATCCTGGGAAATGCATTCTGACGGTCTTCCCTATCTAAAGCTATCAGCATTTTATATTTTTTTATCAGGTCTAAGTCTACCTCTAATCCAGGCAGCATTCTGGCAGATTGCTACTTCAAAGCATGCGGGTAAATGGGGGGGGGGGGGGGGGGGGGGGAGGTGTTGTGTCACTACAATTGTGACCTATCCAAAGTCCTGTACAACTGCATCATGTTTTCCTGACTCATACACAAAGCCCCAACCAATGAAGACAAGTATATAACTCTCTTTGCTTGCGTTGCCACTTTCGGGGAGCTTTGGGTTTAGATCCTAAGATCTCTCTTGTACATCAATGCTGTTCAGGGTCTTGCCAATAACCGCTACTTACACCTTACTTTGGACCTTGTCCATAATAGCTGGAATTTCAATCAGGCAAATCTTAAGAGTGCTATCAAATTACTCTCAGCACGTCTCCTGCCCAACCAGAGGCCCAAACACCCACGACCACAGCTACTCAGCCATTAAACATGCCATACCCAGACCAGACTTTCGTAAATCTGAACACCAGGTTGAGCTTCTATCTCCTGCTCATGAACAGAAACTGAAGAGGGAGGATCTGGCTCAGTTGGCTGCGGGGAGGCCAAGCCAATGGTTATTTTGAAAGCGGAGATCGACGGGTTCTTGATTAGTACGGGTGTCAGGGGTTATGGGGAGATGGCAGGAGAATGGGGTTGAGAGCGAAAGATAGATGAGCCACGATTGAATGGTGGAGTAGACTCAATGGGCCAAATGGCCTGATTCTGCAGCTATGAACATGTAATGGTGGGTGTGGGTGGCGTGTGGCTGCTGTCCAGCCCTGTGACTCTACGAGTGATGTGCGGAATGAGAACTCACCACAAGAGCCCAGGTTCACTGCCGCGGCGACATGCCGCACTTTATTATCCTCTGTACATCAGCTTGTACTGCTTGTGTCAACATCAGCTCCAATAAATGCCGTTACACATCCGTGCTCAGCTGTTCTGTCACGCGCGCAGTTGCCCCTCACAGGGCAGTGTCAGGGTGAGGGAGGGGCAGAGGGAGCCGTCTGTGGAACTGGGACCCTGATTGACCCAGGTTGATCCTATGACCCTACACCCATTGATTGTCCCTGTGACCCTACACCGCATGACTCTACACCTGATGATCCTATGACCATTGATTGCCCTGTGACCCTACACCCCATGACCCTATGACCATTGGCCCTATGCCTATAGACCTGTGACTCTATGCCCATTGTCCCTGTGACCCAACACAATGTGACCATATGCCTGTTGATCCTATTACCATATGACCATTGACCCCATGCCTGTAGACCTGTGACCCTACGTCCATTGCCCCTGTGACTCTACACCGTGACCCTACGCCCATTGGCCCATGATGCAGTGTAGTGGATGTAGCCCAGACCAACCTCCCTTTCAATGACTCAATCTATTACCTCATGCTGCCTTGGCAAGGCCACCAGCAAAACCAAAGAAAAGTCTCACCCCGGTCACTCCATCTACTCATGTTGCCTCGACCAGGCCACCAGCATAAATTAAGACCAGTTGCACCCCCTGTTCTCTCCTCTCCCCATCAGGCAAGAGGTACAGAAGTGTGAAAACGCACACCTCCACATTCAGGGACAGTTTAATCCCAGTTGTTATCAGGCAACTGAACCATCCATCGGCAACTAGAGAGCAGTCCTGAACTCCCAATTACCCCATTTGTGACCTTTGAATTATATTGAATTGGACATTATGTTAGACTAAATGTTGTACTGTTCATGTACACTGTGTGATGCTTGATCGTCTTTCCACTGACTGGATAACACGCAACAAAAAGCTTTTGGCTGAACCTCGGTGCACGTGACAATGACTAAACTGGACCTTACGTCCGTTTCCCCTACACCCTCCGCCCATTGCCTTTTACCCTGTGCCCTTAATCCTGTTGCCCCGTGACCCTACACCAATTTCCCCGTGACCCAGTTGCGGGGCAGGATGCGGACACTGGCTTTCCGGTTGATGTAGAAGGCGGGGAACAGGGTAGGGAGGAAGGGTCCAGAGAAGCGGTGGAGCAGGGCGGGGGCAGGGCCGAGGCTGTAGAAGGCCAGGGTGTGTTGCGGGAGGTCGAGCAGCAGGCCGATGTGAGGGTGCGGGGCTTGCAGCGTGCCCCCCGGCTGCTTGTCGTGCCAGGCAACTGCCTTGCCCTGGGACACCTCCAGGCACCAGGAGAAAGGGTTGCGCCCCAGCAGAGAGGCGTTGTCCCGGCGCTGGCGATCCATCCCGCTGTGGGCCAGACCCACCATCACCGGCTGCCCACTCACCGCCACCTCCCAGTAGTGTCGGCCTTCCAACCCCGGCAGCCCCAGCACCTGGCAGAGCCGCTGGAAGCGCCCACGCCCCCCTGCACGCTCCTGGCTCTCCGGCCACACGTTACTGGCCAGCGCACCCTGCTCCGAGACCCGCAGCTCCCCCGAGGCTGTGCTCTCGTCAAAGCTCACCGCTGTCCAGCCTGCGGGCAAGAGGGGGGAGGGAGGGTGGTTAATATTGGGTAACCAGGGACAGTCTATGAGAATAGAATATCATAGAGAATACAAACAAAAAATAGAAACATAGAAAATTGAAACATAGAACATAGAAACAAAGAGAATATTAACACAGAATAGAATCATAGAGAATACAAAACATAGAAACACAGAATAGAAACATAGAGAATAGAAACATAGAAACACAGAATAGAAACATAGAGAATAGAAACATAGAAACACAGAATAGAAACATAGAGAATAGAAACATAGAAACACAGAATAGAAACATAGAGAATAGAAACATAGAAACACAGAATAGAAACATAGAGAATAGAAACATAGAAACACAGAATAGAAACATAGAGAATAGAAACATAGAAACACAGAATAGAAACATAGAGAATACAAAACATAGAAACACAGAATAGAAACATAGAGAATAGAAACATAGAGAATAAAAACATAGAAACACAGAATAGAAACATAGAGCATAGAAACATAGAGAATAGAAACATAGATAATAAAAACAGAGAATAGAAACATAATAACAGAATAGACACAGAATAGATACATAGAGAATAGAAACACACAGAATAGATACATAGAGAAGAGAGACATATGGGCCTGACCCACGGGCAATTTTTTAGGCGACTGCCTGTGACGGTCAAGACGGGGAAAGCACACTACGGGAAGGGTCACGCAAGTCCTTTGGGGGAGGGGGGTGCGTGGGGGAGAGGGGGGAGAAGGAGACAACTTTTAAGAAGCCAGAGATACACGGCTGTGAAGCTCGGCGGACATTTAACATTACCGGTCAGTTATCCTTGGTTCTAAAAACAACTGCTTACTTTTTTTCCCCAATGAGCGAATGAAATTCATTGGTCAGCACCGGCTACAACCTACAAGAACCTTCGACCTCCTGGCAACTCACTACCACTGCACTTGTGACATGAGAATTCTCACTAATCTCTGTGGCGCCCATAATGAGGCCACGACTAGCTCCCAGAATGTGGGAATTCCTCACGACCATGAAGGCAACTCCCCAGCAACATGCGGCGACCGCATAGTCTCCTCCAGTCGCCTAAAAAGTTTCCTTAATGGGACAGGCCCAATAGCGAATAGATACATAGAGGATAGATACATAGAGAAACAGAGATACATAGAGAAACAGATACATGGAAAACAGAAACAGAGAATAGAAACATGTATACATAGAGAATACAAACAGACATATCAAATAGAAACATAGAGGCAGAGAATGGAAACAAAGAGACAGAGAATAGAATCAGAGGGAACAGAAACACAGAGAATAGAAACAGAATAGATACACAGAGAATAGAAACATATAGAATAGAATGCCTTTCAAAAGTCATTCAAACAGCTTGGTTTGAACAAAATTGCATTTCTACAGTCTTAACAATTACAAAAAAAAACAAGACCCACACCTAACACAATTTACACAAACATCCATCACAGTGAATCTCCAACATCTCCTCACTGTGATGGAAGGCAAACGTCTTATCTCTTCTCTTTGTTCTTCTCCCGCGGGCCAGCGGTCCAACTGCAGCGACTGGGGCTCTGATGTTAAAGCTCCCGGCGGGCGATGGTAAGTCCCGCGGTCGTTTAAGCCTCGTCGGGCGATGCTAGGCCCCGCTCCAAGTCCTTTAAACCCCGCGATTCCTGCAGGATAAGTTACCGTTGCAGGAGCTCCGAAAAGCGGTCTCCCACCAGGGACCTGCGAGCTCCCGATGTTACCGTCCACTGGGCCTGCGGCCGGAGCCTCCAAAGCTCGGAAGTCGGGTCACAGCCGCGCGCCACCACAGCTCCTCCTGCTCCGAAGTCGGCCAGCTCCGGCGATGGCGTGTCCGCAGGCTCCGTGACTGGAGCCCTCAGGTTGGTTCCGTCCGGAGGCCAATGCCGGCTCCACGATGTTAGGCCCAACGACATCGGCGACCCGACAGGAAAAAAGTCAGGTCCCCGTACAGGGAAGAGATTAAACGGTTCCCCCCTCCCCCACATATACACAGCTAAAAAAAAGAATAAAACTAGAATCAAAACATACATTTAACGAGACAAAAATGAAAAAAGACAGAAGGACTGCAGTCAAGCCGCTGCCGTTAGGCACCGCCACACCACACCTATAGAGAAACATAGAGAGTAGAAACAGAGAATTGAAACAGATAATAGAAACACAGAATAGAAACATAGAGAATAGATACATAGAAACACAGAGAATTGGTGCAGGAGTAGGGCATTCGGCCCTTGGAGCCAGCACCCCATTCAATATGATCATGGCTGATCATCACAGGTTCTAGGTGTCAACTGCTCTACATTGGTGAGACCAAGCGCAGGCTTGGCGGATACTTCGCCCAACACCTCCGCTCAGTGCGCATTATCCAACCTTATCACCCGATGGCTCAGCAGTTCAACTCCCCCTCCCATTCCGACTCCGACCTTTCCATCCTGGGCCTCCATGGGCAGAGTGAGGACCACCGTAAATTGGACGAACAGCACCTCTTATTTTGATTGGGTAGTTTACACCCCAGCGGTATGAACATTGACTTCTCCAATTTCAGGTAGTCCTTGCTTTCGCACGCCTTCCCCTCCCCTTCCCAGCTCTCCCACAGCCCACTGTCTCCGCCTCTACCTTTCTTCCCCCCACCCCACGTCAGTCTGAAGAAGGGTCTCAACCTGAAATGTCCCCTATTCCTTCGCTCCATAGTGGCTGCCTCACCCGGCATTTTTGTCTACCATCAACAATCTGTACTCCATTCCTGCCTTCTCCCCATACCCCTTGATCCTGTAGCCCTAAAAGGTATACCTTATGGGCCTGTCCCACTTAGGCGACTGCCAGGGACTAGTTTTAATGGAATTCACCTACGACACCTGGCGACAACCTACGACAGCACCTACGACAACCTACCACAGCAAAAATTGTCGTCACTGTTGCCGAAAACTTTTCAACATGTTGAAAATGTTGTGGCTGTCGCCTGTACTCGTCTGAAAATTTTGCCTAAGTGGGACAGGCCATAACTCTCTTGAATACATCCAGTGAATTAACGTCCACTGCCTTCCGTGGCAGAGAATTCCACAGATTCACAAACTGGCTGGGTGAAAACATTTTTCCTCATCACAGGCCTAAATGGCCAAACCCTTATTCTTAAACTGTAACCCCTGGTTCTGGACTCCCCCCAACACCAGGAACATTTTCTGCATCGAGCCGGTCCAATCCCTTAATAATTGTATATGTTTCTATAAGATTCCCTCTCATCCTAAATTCCAGTGAATACATTCCCAGTCGATCCATCATATGTCAGTCCCGGGAATAAACCTGGTGAACCTACACTGCATTCCCTCAATAGCAATGATGTCCTTCCTCAAATTAGGAGAGCAAATTTGCATACTATACTCCAAGTGCAGTCTCACCAGGGCAGTTGTACAGGGCCCTGGGCAGTTGTACGTTAGGATCTCCTTACTCCTAAACTCAAATCCTCTCGCAAAGAAGGCCAACACTGCCTGCCGAACCTGCATGCTTACTTTCAGTGACTGATGTACAAGCACACCCGATGTCTTGTTGCACCTCCCCTTCTTCTAATCTGACACCAATCAGATAATAATCTGCCTTCCTGTTTTTGCCACCAAAGTGGATAACCTCACCTTTATCCACATTACACTGCATCTGCCCACTCATCCAGCCTATCCAAGTCACCCTGCAGCCGCATAGCATCCTCATCGCAGCTCACACTGCCACCCAGCTTTGTGTCATCCGCAAACTTAGAGATGTTACCTTAAATTCCCTCGTCTAAATCAATAATATATATTGTAAACAACTGGGGTCCCAGCACTGAACCTTGCGGTACCCCACTCGTCACTGTCTCCCATTCTGAAAAGGACCTGCTAATACCAACTCTTTGTTTCCTGTCTGCCAACCAGTTCTCTATCCATGTCAATACCCTACCCCCAATACCATGTGCTCTGATTTTGCACACTAATCTCTTGTGTGGGACCTTGTCAAAACGGCTTTTTGAAAGTCCAGATACACCTCATCCACTGGCTCTCCCTTATTCATTCAACTTGTTACATCCTAAAAAAATTCCATTTGATTAGAAGCATGATTTCCCCTTCATAAATCCACGCTGACTTTGGCCGATCCTGTCACTGCTTTCCAAATGCGCTGTTATAACATCTGTAATCATCGACTCCAGCATCTTCCCCACTAGCGATGTATGGCAAACTGGTCTATAATTCCCTGTTTTCTCTCTCCCTCCTTTGTTAAAAAGTGGAGTCACCCTCCAGTGGCTACCCTCCAGTCCACAGGATATGATCCAGAGTTGAGAGATCATTGGAAAATGATCACCAATGGATCACACGGACAGCAATGATGAGAAGGGCCAAGGGTGAGCAGCTGGGCGAGTGTATCCTGGGCATGGCGGGCCGAAGGGCCTGGTTCCCCGCGGTTTGAATCTGATTCTTACTACCCCTCCCCTGCCTTTCTCCACTGCCAGTGAAACCGCACACAGGCTGGGGGAAGAACGTCGCACATTCCCCCTGGGCAGCTGAAAACCCAAAGGTTCACCCCCTTCCCTCCCTCACACCCTCCACTGGCCCCCCGTCTCTCCTCTCCCCACCCCTCTGCTTCTCCGCCTGGCTTCTCCACAATCTGTAAATCATCCAAACGCTCACATTTTCTGTTCTTAACTCTGGCCTTTGTTCCAACCAAGTGCTGGAGTAACTCAGCGGGACAGACAGACAGCACCTCTAGAGAGAAGGAATATGTGATGTTTCAGGTTGAGACCCTCATCAGCGTCGGAAAAAAGGCATCGACCTGAAAAGCCATGTTCTCCAGAGATGCCGTCTGTCCTGAGTTACTCCACATTCTGTGTCTTTTTGTGTATTAACCAGCATTTGCAGATTCTTGTTTCTACTTAAAGACATCTATACATTGGTTCCAAATAGCGCCACAACCCCAGCCCGTGACCCTGCCCCGTGGCCTGTGACCTAGGGGAGGGCACGGTACCTCTGATACTCACTCTGCAGCAGCTGCTCTCTGGTGACCATCTCCGTGGAGGGTCCGGGCAGAGGTGAGGACGGGGCAGCTGTGGGAGAGAGGAGGGGGTAATGTCAGACTGGGGAAAGGGGGCTGGGTTGGGCCAGAGGGGACCAAGGGCAGCTGTGGTAGAGGAAAGGGGTCACTATCAGACTGGGGAGTGGGGTCTGGGCAAGGGTGGGGTGCGAGCGGTGCGAGACGGGGGACGGTGGAGATGGGGGGGTGGGGGAGAAGGGGGGCGGGGGGACAAGGGAGGGGGGACAAGGGGTGGGGTAGAGGAGGAGTGCTCCATACCTGTAACGGGGGTGGGGTCCACGTTCCCGCTCGGTGCCTCCACTCCCCTGACTGTGTCCGTGCTGGTCGCTGGTGGGAGGATGTTAGATGCGTGTGCGTTGTCCACACCCAGTGTTTGAACATCTGGTCCAGCCGTCTGAGCCTCTGGTCTCGGCGTCTGAGTGTCTGTTCTCGGCGTCTGACCGTCCAAATCTTGCGTCTGGTCGGCCTGATCTGTGCAGATGTCACATCATCATCTCCGGCACTGAGCACAGATGCCCCCCCCCCCCCCCCTCCCCAACCCTTGACACAGAGGGGTCAGCAGACACAAATAGGGGTCAAGGGCCAGCAGACACAGGGGTTGGAGAAGTCAGTGGACATAGGCAGGGTCAGCAGACAATACAATACAATACAATTTATTTGTTATCATTTGAACCTCTTGAGGTTCAAACGAAATTTGGTTTCTGCAGTCATACACACAAGAAAAAGAACCAAGACACAACACAATTTACACAAACATCCATCATAGTGAATCTCCTCCTCACTGTGATGGAAGTCAAAGTCTTATCTCTCCCCTGCACTCCCCATTCTCCTCCCGATGTCAGAGTCAAAGTCCCCGGTGGGCGATGGTAAGTGTCCCGTGGCCATTAAAAGCCGCGCCGGGCGATGCAAAGCCGCGCTCCGGGCCTTGGTGTTGGAGCCCCCGGCGGGCGCTAATATGTCCCATGCCCATTTAAAGCCACGCCGGGCGATGTAAGGCCCCGCTCCAGGTACTTTTCAACCCCGCAACTCGGGCGGGAGAAGTCGCCGTTGCGGAAGCCCCCGAGAGCGGTCTCCCACCGGGGACCCGCGGGCTCCTGGTGTCACTGTCCGCCAGACCTGCGGCTGGAGCCTCCGAATCTCCGGGGTCGGGTCACAGCGGCGTGCCACCACAGCTCCTCCCGCTCCGAACTCGGCCAGCTCCGCGATGGTGGGTAAGTCCGCAGGCTTCGCGACTGGAGCCCCAGGTCGTTCCGGTTGGAGGCCGCTCCACGGTGCTCGGCCCCAACGACAACGGAGACCCGACAGAGAAAAGGTCGGGTTCTCCGTACAGGGAAAAGATTTTAAAGTTTCCCACACACATACCCAGTTAAAAAAAACATTAAAAAAAAAAAATTAACTACATTTAAACAAGACAAAAAATAAAAAAGACAGGGACTGCAGAGTCCGCTGCGAGGTGAGTGCCCAGGAGTCGCAGCGGCCTCTGCAGTCACAGACACAGACAGGTCAGTAGATACGTACAATGGACAGCAGATAGACAGGGGTCAGGGGTGAGCTGGGGGTGGGGATGAGCAGGGACTGACCTGCTGCTTGTGTGCTGCTCCCACACAGCTGGGCCTGAAGCTGCTCGGCTGCGGTCGTCACCACTTGCTGCAGGGCGGTGAGGGCAGCGCAGACGTCTGTCTGGCCAGCAGGAAGGAGCAGCCCGTCTGGGCACGGCTCCAGTCTCTGCCAGCCCTGTGGAGAGAGCAGCACCGCATATCAGTGGGAGGGGGAGGGGGGGTCAGGTTGGTGTGGAGGGTGGAGTCAGGGATCGGGGAAAGTGGAGGGTCAGTGGTTGTGGAGGGTGGGGGTCAGTGGGTCAGGGGTCGAGGAGAGGAACGGTGGGGTCAGGATTGGCGGGTCAGGGGTTGGAGAGTGTGGGGTCGCGGGTGAGGGAAGATGGGGTAGCGGGTCGGGGAGTCAGAGTCGTGGAGGGTGACGGGACATAGGTTGGGGAGGATCAGGGGTCGGGGAGGCTGGGGTCAGTGGTGGCAGGTCAGGGGCCGGGGCGGGTGGGGTGAGTGGTGGCAGGTCAGGGGTCGGGGGAGGGTGGGGTCAGTGGTGGCAGGTCAGGGGTCGGGAAGGGTGGGGTCAGTGGTGGGGTCAGTGGTGGCAGGTCAAGGGTCGGGGTCAGTGGTCAGAGTGCGTGACCTACCTGCAGCAGTGCGGCCCCTTGTTGGGGTATCAGGGCGCTGAGCTCCGTCCACCGCTCCCGCAGCTTGGCCCGGCTCTGCTCCAGGCGATCCCCTTCCTCCACTACCGCCCCCTCCATGCGACGGCCGGCCTCCCCCAGCGCCCGGCCCAACTGCACCCGCGCACGCGCCACATCGACTCCTGGGCACAGCAAGGGCCGCCTGTCACCCCGAGATCACCAGAGACCTCCCAGTCCATGCCCACCCCAAGCCCATATCAAACCCTCACCCTCCCCCGCCCCTCACCCACCAGACCTCCCCGCAAACCCATCTCCGCCCTTCCAACCTGACCCACCCCACCAACCATTCCTGACCCCCCAATCACCCTCCTCGGCTACCCGCACCCATCCTCCTGACCCCACCCTGACCCTCCCCTGGCCCCTCCCACCCTGACACCCACACCCCCCCCGCCCCCCAACACTCCCCCCCCCCCCCCGCCCCCCCCCCCCCCCCCACCCCACCCCCCACCCCCCCACCCCCCCCCCCCCCCCCCCACACTCACCATCGTCTCTTGCCCAGACTCCAGCAACACTGACACATGGGGTCACCCTGAGTCCCCCCCTCCCAGTGTATCCAGCCCTGACCCCCACCAAACCCTTCCCAGCAGAAGAGATTCACCAGCATGTTCCCTGGGCCTACCTGCAGGCCTGAGTTACAGGGAGAAATTGTATAGGGTGAGAGTTTTTCTTTGGTGTGTAGAAGGCTAAGTGGTGACCTTATTGAGGTGTGCAAGAGCAAGAGGGGCACGGATAAAGTGAACGCTCACAGACTTTTAGGTTACAAGCGTCCCTCCTCTGTTTAAGAAGTGCTGCAGGGAAAGGCCAGGAAACCTAAAGGGCCTGTCCCACTTTCACCACCTCTGCCGAGTTTGCCCTTGACTCATACTCGCAGCATGGTCGTCACGAGGTCGTAGGTACTCGTGGCATCAAGTAGGTCGGGGCGTTTTTCTAGCATGATGAAAAATGCCCACGAGTAAATAAGGTTGTGAATTAGGTCGTGAAAGAGGGACTGTCCCTTAAGGGATAAGATATTCATGCATTTAGATGGACAATCGCTGATTAGGGATAGTCAGCATGGCTTGAGACGTGGAAGGTCGTGTCTCACAAGCCGGATTGATTTTTTTGGAGACATAGAAAATAGGTGCAGGAGGAGGCCATTCGGCCCTTCGAGCCAGCACTGCCATTCATTGTAATCATCCACAATCAGTAACCCATGCCTGCCTTCTCCCCATATCCCTTGATTCTGCTAGCCCCTGGAGCTCTATTGAGCTATATTTTAAATTCATCCAGTGCATTGGCCTCCATTGTCTTCTGTGGCAGAGAATTCCACAAATTCCATTTACATCAACGGTGGTGGAAAGGTTCAAGAACTTAAAATTCCTGGGCGTGCACATTTCCGAAGATCTTTCCTGGTCCCAGCACGCTGATGCAATTATAAAGAAAGCACTCAGTGCCTCTACTTCCTGAGAAGATTACAGAGTCGGTATGTCAAGGAGGACTCTCTCTAACTTCCACAGGTGCACAGTAGAGAGCATGCTGACCGGTTGCATCGTGGCTTGATTCGGCAACCTGAGCGTCCAGGAGCGGAAAAGGATGCAGAAAGTTGTAACCACTGCCCAGTCCATCATCGGCTGTGACCTCCCCACCATCGAAGGGATCTATCGCAGCCACTGCCTCAAAAAGGCTGGCAGTATCATCAAGGACCCACACCATCCTGGCCACGCACTCATCTCCCCACTACCATCGGGCAGAAGGTACAGGAGCCTGAAATCTGTTACATCCAGGTTCAGGAACAGCTACTTCCCCACAGCCATCAGGCTATTAAACTCACCAACAAACAGACTCTGAACTGTATCTGCCTATTGCACTTTATCTGCTTATTTATGTGTATATTGAATTGAACTGTTCTATATTTTTGCTTACTATATTCTATTGATCTGCAGCAAGCAAGAATGTCATTGTCCTGTCTGGGACACATGACAATAAACTCTCTTGACTTGACTTCACTTGAAATTCACAACTCTCTGGGTGATTTTTTTTTTCTCATCAGTTTTAAATGGCCTTCCCCTTATTCTTAGACTGTGGCCCCTGGTTCATCATTGGGAACATTTTTCATGCATCTAGCTTGTCCAGTCCTTTAATAATTTAATGCTTTTCTATAAGATATCCCCTCATCCTTCTAAATTCCAGTGAATATGTCAATCTTTCCTTGTATGACAGTCCCGTAATTCAATCCCATCTCAATAGCAAGGATGTCCTTCCTCAAATTAGGAGACCAAAACTGCATTCAATATTCCAGATGTGGCCTCACCAGGGCCTTGTACAACTGCAGAAGGACCTCTTTACTCCTATACTCAAATCCTCTTGTTATGAAGGCCAACGTGCCATTAGCTTTCTTCACTGCCTGCTTGTTTACTTTCAGTGACCGGTGGACAAGGACACCCAGGTCTCGTTGCACTTCCTTTTTTCCTAATCAGACACCATTGAGATAATAATCTGCCTCCTCGTTTTTGCCGCCAAAGTGGATAACCTCACATTTATCTACATTGTACTGCATCTGCCCACTAACTCAAATTGTCCAAGTCACCCTGCAACCTCCTTGCATCCTCTTCACAGTCTACACTGCCACCCAGCTTTGTGTCATCCGCAAATTTGCTAATGTTACTTTTAATCCCATCATCTAAATCATTAATATATATTGTAAATAGTTGCGGCCCCAGGACCGAGCCTTGCGGCACTCCACTCGCCACTGCCTGTCATTCTGACAGGGACCTGTTTATCCCTACTCTTTGTTTCCTGTCTGCGACCAATTTCCTATCCATGTCAACACACTACCCCCAATACCATGTGCTCTAATTTTGCACACTAATCTCCAGTGTGGGCCTTATCAAAGGCTTTCTGAAAGTACAGAGAGATACACTACATCCACTGGCTCTCCTTCATCCATTTTACTTGTCACATCCTCAAAAAATTCCTGATTAGTCACAAAGGATTTCCCCTTCATAATTGACTACAGCATCTTCCCCACCACCGATGTCAGGCTAATTGGTCTATTATTCCGTTTTCACGCTCGCTCTTTTTGTAAAAAGTGGGATTTTAGCAACCCTCCAGTCCACAGGAACTGATCCTAAATCTATAGAACATTGGAGCATCACCAATGCGTCCACGATTTCTAGAGCCACCTCCTTGAGTACCCTGGGATGCAGACCATCAGGACCTGGGGATTTATCAGCCTTCAGTTCCATTAGTCTACCCAATACTATTTCTCACCTAATGCAAATTTCTTTCAGTTCTTATGTCTCCCTAGATTCTCTGTCCTCTGGTACATCTGGGAGATTGTTTGTGTCTTCCTTAGTGGCATGACCAAAAAGGTTGATGAGGGCAGAGCTGTAGATGTTGTATATATGGATTTCAGCAAGGCATTCGACAAGGTTCCGCATGGCATGCTGCTCAGGAAGGTTAGATCGCATGGGATCCAAAGAGAGATAGCTGAATGGATAGAAAATTGGCTCCATGGGAGGAAGCAGAGGGTGATGGTGGAAGGTTGCTTCTTGGACTGGAGGCCTGTGACTAGTGGTGGGCCTCAGGGTTTGGTGCTGGGCCCGTTACTGTTTGTCATCTATATCAGTGATTTGAATGAGAAAATACATGAAATGATTAGAGAGTTTGCAGATGATACAAAAGTGGGTAGTTTTGCAGATAGTGAAGATGGCTGTCAAAGATTACAACAGAAGCTTGATCGATTGGCCAGGTGGCCTGAGAAATGGTTGATGGAATTTAATATGGAGGAATGTGAGGTGTTACATTTTGGGAAGTCTAACATGGACAGGATCCACGCAGTGAATGGTAGATCTCTGGGGAGCAGAGGGATCTACCCCGAGTAGTCCTGAGCAGTAGATTGGGTGGTCAGGAAGGCTTTCCCTTCCTTAACCTTCGAGCTGTCTCCTCCCATCCCCCCGCCCTCGGGCTCCTCCTCCTCCCTTTTTCCTTCCTTCTCCCTCCCACCCCCCATCAGTCTGAAGAAGGGTTTTGGCCCGAAACGTCACCTATTTCCTTCGCTCCATAGATGCTGCTGCACCCGCATAATGTTTATATGCTGCTTGAGGAGGTAGTTGAGGCAGGTATCATAGCGTTTAAGACAGGTACATGGACAGGAAAGGTTTAGAGGGCTCTGGGCCAAATGTAGGTAGGTGGGACCAGTGTAGATGGGCCATGTTTGTCGATGAGGGCAAGTTGTGCTGAAGGATCTGTTCCCACGCTGTGACTCTCACCCTCCCCCATGGCCTTTCCCTCCCTCCCCCCAGCTGGCCCCCTCCCTCCACCGTCGGTGGTCAAGGCTCACCCGAAGGGAGTCGGCCCTCTCGGTCAGCGCAGCCTCTGCCTCCCACGCTGCTCTCAGCCGCGACTCCACAAGCTGCAGCTCCTTGCGTACCGAGCCCTGGCACAGCGAGAGGCCGTCAGTCCCAGCCCCAATGGGGGGGGGGGGGGGGGGGGTTGGTGCAAGGGGTGGGTACAGTAGTACAGTGGGGTGGGTACATTGGTACAGGTATACAGGGGTGGGTACAGGTGTATAGGGGGTGGGTACAGGTGTATAGGTGGGTACAGGGCTACAGGGCTATAGGGGGGGTAGGTACAGGGGGTGGGTACAGGGCTACAGGGGGTGGGTACAGGGCGTAGGTGCAGAGGTACAGGGGGTGGGTACAGGTGTATAGGGGTGGGTACAGGGTAGGGGTATAGGGGTGGGTACAGGGCTACAGGGGGTGGGTACAGGTGTACAGGGGTGGGTACAGGTGTGGTATACAGGGGTGGGTACAGGTGTATAGGGGGTGGGAGTGGGTACAGGTATACAGGGGGTGGGTACAGGTGTATAGAGGGGGGTACAGGGGGTACAGGTATACAGGGGGTGGGTACAGGTGTACAGGAGTGGGTACAGGTATACAGGGGTGGGTACAGGTGTACAGAGTGGGTACAGGTATACAGGGGTGGGTACAGGTGGGTATGGGGGTGGGTACAGGTATACAGGGGGGGTGGGTACAGGTGTACAGGAGTGGGTACAGGTATACAGGGGTGGGTACAGGGTGTACAGGGGGTGGGTACAGGTATACAGGTGGGGTGGGTACAGGGCTATGGGGGTGGGTACAGGTATACAGGGGTGGGTACAGGGCGTAGGTGCAGAGGTGCAGGGGTGGGTACAGGTGTATGGGGGTGGGTACAGGGGGGTTCAGGAGGATGGGTACATATGGTGGGAAGATGGGGTACAGGGTGTTGGTGCGTTACCCGAATCTCTTCATCTTCGATGGAGCAGAGGTCATCGGCCAGTGCCCTCATTTCCTGCGGCTGGGACCCGGGCAGGGGGCAGAGGTCATCGGGCGGAGCCTTGCTCCCCACGGTCTGCAGCCACTCACAGATGCGGCTGAGTGCCACACTCTTGGAGAGCTCGGGCCGCTCTGGGTAGGGGTGTCGGCACAGTGGGCAGCTGGGGCAGGTCTGCCGCCCCCAGTGGTCCTGCAGGCATTCTGAGCAGAAGCTGTGGCCACACCCCGTGGTGACTGGGCAACGGAACGGACCCTGGCAGATGGAGCAGGTCAGCTCCTCCGTCACGTCCATGATCCCCCCTCACCCAGGCAATGACCCCTCACCTGGGCTACGACCCCTGACCCAGGCAACAACCCCTGACCCGGGCAATGACCCCTGACCCGGGCAACGACCCTCACCCGGGAAACGACCCCTCACTCCAGGCAACGACCCCTGACCCAGTCAATGACCCCTCACCCGGGCAACGACCCTTCACCCAGGCAATGACCCCTCACCCGGGCAACGACCCCTCACCCCGGGCAACGACCCCTCACCTGGGCACTGACCCCTCACCCGTGGCAACGACCCCTCACCCCGGTCACTGACCCCTCACCCCAGCCAACGACCCCTCATCTGGGCAGTGACCCCTCACCCCGGGCAACGACCCCTCACCTGGGCACTGACCCCTCACCCCAGGCAACGACCCCTCATCTGGGCACTGACCCCTCACCCCAGGCACTGACCCCTCACCCGGGCAATGACCCCTCACCCGGGCAATGACCCCTCACCCCAGGCAGTGACCCTTCACCCCTGGCAACGACCCCTCACCCCTGGCAACGACCCCTCACCCGGGCAACGACC
This sequence comes from Leucoraja erinaceus, assembly GCF_028641065.1. Classification (NCBI taxonomy): domain Eukaryota; kingdom Metazoa; phylum Chordata; class Chondrichthyes; order Rajiformes; family Rajidae; genus Leucoraja; species Leucoraja erinaceus. Next base: position 69,945,036 of record NC_073384.1, on the reverse strand, counting down.
CCTTTACTTGCCCCGGAGAACCGACTCGCAGTTCCCCCGCCTAGTCTCCCCGCCTGTCCCGTGTTACTCAGTCCCCGAGGCCGCGCTCTGCCGTCTGCGGGAATCGAAAGTGAAAGAGAGAGCGCACGGGGAGGAGTCTCCATCCATCCATGTACACCCACACCCACACCCACACCCACACGCACTGCGGGCAGCGCTGAGTCGGGCTACACTGACATCTTTATTCTGCTTCTGCACATCTGTAACATGGCGTGTTGCAGCTCCGCTCCGTCCACCCTTGGCCAGCTGTGGAGGAAACATCACACCAATCACCACAGTCGCTCGCCCCTCAACATCTGGCTTCGGGGCATCGCCTCGCCCCAGCCAGGCGGCCCGGGGGCCGGACAGATGTGCCTACACCCTCTCCCCCGGCCCCATTGAAGTCCCGCGGCTCGGTCCCTCGAGTCGCTGCATTGTTGCTGCCAGCACCGCTGCGTCCCTCGCTGCAACCATTGGGTCCTCTCGCTCTGCACGGCGGGGACAGGGGTGGATGGACCACGCTTGCTTGGAGCACTGCGTACAGTTCTGGTCCCCCAGCTACAAGGGAGGATGAGGGTGTTGGAGAGGGTGCCGAGATTCACCAAGATGTTACCTGGACTTGTACAAGATCAGTAGGGGAATGGAAAAGGTGAACGCTCACAGTCCATTCCCCAGGGTAGAGGATTCTAAAACTAGAGGACACAGGCTTAAGGTGAGAGGAGAGAGGGACCTCAGGGTTTTTTTTTTTATTTACTCAGAGGTTGGTCTGTGGAGTTCTCTGCCTTATGTGGAGGCAGGTTCTCTGGATGCTTTCAAGAGAGAGCTAGATAGGGCTCTTAAAAATAGTGGAGTCAGGGGATATGGGGAGAAGGCAGGAACGGGGTACTGATTGGGGATGATCAGCCATGATCACATTGAATGGCGGTGCTGGCTCGAAGGACCACATGGCCTACTCCTGGACCTATTGTCTATTGTCTGTAGCTGCCAGAGTTATCTCTAGAAGCAAATACAATGACCACATTTAAGAGACATTGGAGCAGATATATGGACAGGAAGGGTTTCGAGCGATTAGAGCATTTGAAACGTTGAGACATGAGGTGTATAGATAATACTGTTGGGTTCTACTGGAGCATTAGTGTTCAGATGTGTGTATAAATGCAGTTTAGTTTATTGTCACCTGTACTGAGGTTTAGCGAAAAGCATTTTGTTGCGTGTTATCCAGTCAGCAAAAAGACAATACTTGATTACAACCAGCCATCCGCAGTGTACAGAGACAGGATAAAGGGTACAATATTTAGTGTAAGATGGGGAGAATAGATAGGTGTATAGAGGAGGATGTGCAAAATATATTACCCAGAGGAGGGGAATCAAGAACCAATGGACATAGGTGTAAGGTGAGAGCAGAGGTGTCAAGGAGTCTTGGCGCTGGTCTGGAGCTCAAGGGGGCCGCGAGGGTCCTGTCAATGAGGAGTGGTCAGACAGGGCTAGTGTCAGAGAGTTTATTGGGTGGTCAGTGGTGGTGGCGGCGGGTGGTCAGCTGGAGGGGAGTGTCCAGGGGGGGTGGGGAGGGTCCCGGGGAGTGGGATGGGATCAGGGTGCAGAGCAGGCCAGACAGGTGGGTGAGCAGCTGCCTGCAGCCACCCTCGGTGGTCAGCTGCAGAGACTCCAGGTCAGAGTGCAGCTGGGCAAAGCCGGCCTGCACCAGCCTGCACAGACCCGAGGCTTGCCTCTGGACACTGGCCCATATCCGGGCCCACACTCGACCCCGGCACTGACCCCTGCCCTAGACCTAACCCTGACTCCAACCCTGACCCCTGCGCTAGCCCTGACCCTAGCTGTGATGCCTGCCCTAGACATGACCTTGACCCTGGGCCTGACTCCAGTGTTGACCCCTGGCCCAGACATGATCCCAGCCATGACACAGGCATCAACCCCTGCCCTAGATGTGACCCTATGCCTGACCCTGGCCTGAACCCTGCTCTAACCCCTGACCTTGGCATTTTCATTGACATTGTGCCTCCCAACCCCGTTATGCCCTCTGACCCCGCTCTGCCCTCTGCCCCAACTATACTCTCTGACCCCACTCTACCCTCACCCCCCACTATACCCTCTGACCCCTCTCTACCCTCTGCCCCGGTCGTGCCCCCTGCCCCCGCTGTGCCCCCTGGCCCCTGGGGCTGGTGATGGTGCTGGCTGGGGTGGGTGGGGCTGCAGCAGGTGCCCCTGCACCCCCTCGCCACCTCCTGCAGCCTCGTCCTCTTGCGGGGGGGTCCGGCGGAGGTGCCCAGCGACGACCCCCCCTCCTCCGCCCCCTCGCTCCCAGCCGCGCCGACCTCTGGCCAGGTCACCGCACCTGCTGGGCAAAGCAGAGGTCAACAGGGGCATGGGGGGGTCACAGCACCAGCAGCCCCTCCCCCTCCTCCCCGCTCTACTGCCTCCACCATCTCTCCCCCCTGCCTCCCCCATCTCCCCCCCCCCTCACTCAGAGCTCTCAGCAATCTCCCCCTACCCCTCTTCATTTGCCCCCCTACCCCTCTTCATTTGCCCCCCCTCTCCTCCCCCCAGTACCATGGCAACCACTGCAGGAACAGTGCAACCTCTAACCCCAGACCCTTGTCTGAGCTCAGTCTGACCTCCAAGGCCAGATTGAACTCTAATCTCTAGCTGACCTTTCGTCCATCCTCTAATGGCAGAATGACTGGTAACCCTAGACTGACGAACCCCAAGCTGACCCCAACCTGGGGAAATGGGACAAGGAATGGTAGATGGAATTTAACAGGGACAAGTGTAAGATGATGTTAAACCCAGGCCAGGACTTACACAGGCAATGCCAGGCCCTGGAGAGTGCTGTAGAACAGAGACAGGGGGTAGACAAAAAATGCTGGAGAAAATCAGCGGGTGAGGCAGCATCTATGGAGAGAAAGAATTGGCGTTGTTTTGGGTCGAGACCCTTCTTCAGACTGATGGAGGGTCTCAACCCAAAACCTCGCCAATTCCTTCTCTCCATAGGTGCTGCCTCACCCGCTGAGTTTCTCCAGCATTTTTTGTCTACCTTCGATCTCTCCAGTATCTGCTGTTCTTTGTTAAACAGAGAGACAGAGGGCTAGGTACATAGTTCCAGGTGGACGGGGGTGAGGAAGGCGTTTGGCCGCTTACCTTCATTGGTCGGGGCATTGAGTTCAGGTGTTGGGACATTGTGATGTTGGTGAGACCACACTTGGAGCTGTGAGCAGTTCTGAGCTTCTGAAGGATGTGTTTGAGCTGGATCTGGTGCAGAAGAGATTCACCAGGATGTTACTACCTGGGAGTGTTGGTTAGTGTTATAGGACTGGTGTGTTGATGGGATATGTTGCACTACTAAAGCATGGCCCCACCTGCACCTGGGCTGGGACGGAACACCCTCCCCCCCCCCCCCCCCACCCACCCCAAACCGGCACATGGACCTCCCTCCAGCCCTCCCCACAACCATAACGCATTATAGCCCTTACTCTGACCCTCTTGTACTACATCCATGGGAAGGGTAGAGGGGGTGGGTTGGGAGCAAGGGTGGGGGGGGGGGGGGGGGGTTGAAGGGAGTCAGGGGGGCGGTGAGGGGATGGGGGGGAGGGGTGGATGGAAGTGGAGGAGTGAAGAGGTGACTAGGGGGAACAGGGGGACTGGGGGGTGGGGGTGGGAAGAGGGAAGCGGAGGGGGGGAGAGGGGAGTAGGGGGTAAGAGCGGAGCGGAGGTGAGTGGAATGGGGGGTAAGAGAAGAGTGGGGGAGGGGGTAAGTGGATTGGGGTGAGGAGAGTGGGGGAGGAAGGGGTTTAAGAAGAGACTGGGGGGCTGTTGGGTGGATTTGGGAGGGGGGTTGAATTGGGCGTGGGTTGGGAGAGGGGTTGAGTTGGGGA